>NC_046155.1:229560516-229860516 GCF_011064425.1 Rattus rattus | reverse complement strand
TTATTTACTATCTAACCAAGTCAAAGCAGAATTTGCTCCTAAAGAAGACAAAAAGCTAGCAATGTTAATTATAATAAGAAATGAAATATTCTATACTCTGGAGGACATTTCCTTTTCTTTTTCTTTTGTTTTATGTGCATGAGTTTTCTGGCTACGTGTGTATGTCTTGAATTCCCTGGAGCTGGATTTGCACACAGCTGTGAACTGCCATATGGGTACTGGGAATTGAACCTATGTCCCTTGGAAGAATAGCCAATGCTCTTAACTGCTGATCTAACTGTCCAGTCCTGAGTCTAGAGAATATTTCTAAGGATGATATTAACTACCTGTATGAGATTTTCTTCAAAGTCATGCCTTCAATACTTACCTCCACAGAAGAGGTGACCTCATCACTGTCTGGCAGTAGTAGATGGGGTAAGTTGAAAGTAGAAAATGGACTATTGTGATTGGACTATTACAGGCCAGGAAAAGGCTACTGAATTATAAAGAGGCAAGGGATAAAAAGACATATGCAAGAGAATCTATACATAGAGAGCAGGCAGATATTTTGGTGGAAAAGAAGGTATACTGGTTAGTTTTAACTGTCATCTTGACACAACCTGGAATCATCTGGAAAGAAAGTGTCAATAATTAACTATCTGGATCAGGTTGGCCTGTGGGTATGTCTGTAGGGGATTATTTTGATTGTCAGCTGAGGTGGGAAGTATTAACCAGGTAAGGGAAACACCAAGAGTAAATGCCTTAGGACATTCAGGCATAGTGTACTTTTGTATATACCTGTATTCCTAGAAATGAGGGTGCTCCTGCAGTAAGACTTAGTTCAAGGCCAGGCTAGGAAACATTGTGAACCTCTATGTTAGTAAGTTTGAACTGTCAGTTAAAGGTGGACAGTGTGGGGGAACATGCTAGAAAATATCAATGGAAGAAGTTGGTAATAGTCAGTACAGAGCATGCTCAGCAGGGCAGAGACAAGACCCAATTCATATATTTTCATTTGTACAATTTACATTTTTCAAAAGTAGTTGCTGTATTAGTTTTTTTCCCCACGACTGTGATAAGACACCAGGACCAATGTAACTTATAAATAAAAGCGTTTAATTGGGCTCACACTGTCAGAGGGGTAGAGCCCTTGATGGTGAAGTAAGGGCCCAGTAACCAGAAATCTGAAAGCTCACAGCTTGATCCACATGCAGGAAGCAGAGAACTCCAGAAATCACATGAATCTTGAAACCACAGACCTTAGTGACCTTAGTGACCTGTGTGACCTTAGTGACACACTTGCAAGGCTACACCTCCTAATCTTTTCCTAATAGTTCCACCAAATGGAAAACGTGTACTCAAAAATAGGAACCTATAAAGGCCATTCTCATTCACACTTCCAAAGGTTCATTCCTCTACAGAGTACACCACTGGATGACACAAAAAGCAAGCCAAAGAAAATTCCTCTTGGATGTTAGTATGCTTGGATATATAGGTCATAAGACAGAGGGAGAAAGTCATGGATGACTACCAGTTTAGGGATTGAACAAAGAGAGGAGGACCAGATTTTAAGGAACTAAGGATTTTTAGATGTATCAATATACTTAATAGACGATTCTCATTTTAATAGACTAATTTCATAGATTCAGCCTTTAGCATAGTGCTGCTAACATTACAAAAAGACAGATACATGATAGTAGTGGAAGAAAATACTGCCACCTATCAGGCTATATTAGCAGTTTTAATGTAAGAAAAAGAGCTTTGTTATACACAGAAATGCAATAGACAATATCTAGACTATAATTCTCCAGGATCCAAGCCTTATAAATTATAAGGAAGAAAACTGGTAAGAAAGTGAGAGCTCAAAAGAGGTAGAACTCTATAGAATTCCCATGGACACACAGAACATATTAACCAGTTGCAGTGTGTGCACTTTAATGGGATCGTCACTTACACTGTGAAAATGATGAGCGATAAAAAGTATGACATTTAAGCCAGTTGTGGTGGCACACATGGCACACAGCTGTCATCTGATAATGTTGGAGACTGAGGTAGGATAATCAAATGTCTAAGGTCAGCTTCACAAGAAGATAGCTCAAAAATATTACAAATGAAAATTATATTTACATTCAGACACATACTTTTAATATATTCAATTATTTTAAGAAATTATTTGGGCTGGAGTGATGGCTCAGTGGTTGAGAGTGCTGACTGCTTCTCCAGCAGATTCATACTCAATTTCTAGCACCCACAAAGGCAGCACACAAACATCTCTAACTCCATTCCAGAGGATCCGATGCCCTCTTCTGGCCTCCACAGGCAGCAGGTATGGAATATATTACACAGACAAACTCACAGGCAAAACACACCTATGCATGAAATGATAGAAAGATTATTAATTTCAGATATGTTAATCATCAGGTGGTCACATTATAAAGTGTCCTTTTAAAGATATATATTGAAATACTTAAGGTGGAAACAATAAAAGGTCTGGCCTTTTTATCAATTACAGAAGGCAGGGAATGGATGAGTTATTGATGAAACAAACTGACATAGTTTAACTAATAACCGTTAAAACTGAGTGACAGGTAAATACTTTCTATCCTGTTACACATCTTTGAAAATCTTCCTAATAAACAAGTTCATGTGGGCTGTCTCTGCCTTCTGTGCCAAGCATGGGTTCCAGTGCTCTTAAGGCAGAACAAGAAACTAGGAAAGGCTGTTGCAGATCAGGGATGCTTGTGACCTGGGGGAAATCAATCAGGATGGTAAGAAATGGTTGATTTAGGGCTGGGGCTCAGCAGTTAAGAGCACTGACTCAGAGGTGCTGAGTTCAAATCCCAGCAACCATATGGTGTCTCACAACCATCTGTAATGGGATCCAATGCCCTCTTCTGGTGTGTCTGAAGACAGAGACAGTGTATTCATATATATAAGATAAATAAACAATTCTTTAAAAAAAAGAAATGGGTTGATTTGAGATGTAGTTTTTAGGTAAAATCGTCTAGGCTTCAATGAATGCTTGGTTATAGGTCATAAGACAGAGGGAGAAAGTCATGGATGACTACCAGTTTGGAGACTGAACCAAGAGAGAAGGGCCAGTTTTTAAGGAACCAAGGCTTCTGTCTTAGATGTATTAAATTTGAGTTTCTGGGGCTGGGGAGATACCTTAGTGGTTGTGAATTTGCCCAGCATATATGAGACTGTGGGTTCAACCCCAATAATGACAAAGAGATGAGTAAATAAATAAGTAAAATTAAACTTCCTGTTTGGCACATAAGGAAATACACTTGAAGATCTGAGTCTTAGGGTCAGGGAGGGTTGGGGGTATAGTGATGATTTGGCCATCTCCAACATAAAGTTTATAGTTGATGCTGAAAGCCAGGATACATGTATTCACCCCAGGAGAGAATAGAGAATGCAGAGCTCAGTCCCAAGACTCACCACAGAGATGCTGTCATATTTCCAGGCTAGTTAGAACAAGATGTCCTTGTTTTAATAGCTAAGGAATGGGGAAGAACTCCACAAGGGGGAACTCAGGGTGGGGGCAACATTTGGGATGTAAATAAATAAAATAACTAACTAACAACAACAATAATAAAGAATTCAACAAGATCAAGGAAGAAAACTCAGAAAGGACCAGACCAGCTGCGGACATAATAGTGCAGAGGTGGAGAGGCTGCTTCTAGAAGGGTGGCAACCTGTGTAGAATGCTAGCAAGAGGCTAGCAGAGTTGTCAGTGAAACGTTTGTTCCTAGAGACCACTGGTGACCTCCAGAAGAGAAATCATTTAAGTGGACCAGACGGATCAAGGACAGAAAATGTGAAAAGGCACCTGAAGATAACTTTGAGAAGTATACTGCCCTGAGCCCAAGTAGCAGTGAAACCTGTCAGTGTATGGCCAGGCTCCTTCTGTGGGCTACCCTGCTTTAGACTCAGTGGCTTATCATTGAGACATAGCTGGAATGCCCTACACAATTTGTTTGGTTGATGTTTAAAATTTCTAAGAAAACAAGTATTTGAAAACTATTTCCAGATTAAGTCTCACACAGTGAACAAGCAAACAAAAACCTTCATTTTCTTTCCAACTGCAAACAAACCTGAGGGAAGCAAGCACTAGTGGGCTCTCTGATGGCTTTCATGGGCTACCACACACCCAACCCACACACTCTAATTACCTAGAGTAATTTTCCACCAAACATCCCTGCCATTATCCATGGGAAATTGCAATGTGAGTTTTGCTACCTCATTGCAGGATGTGAGCTTTTTTTTAGAGACCACATAGGTATCCCTGTCATTAATTTATTCAACTGTACTCCAGATCTCTTTACTCCACATCAGATTCTTCTCCATGAGGGAGGAAAACTGATCAATGGAGGTTCGAAATTTGGAAACCCCTAGGAAGGTTTTTTTTTTGTTTTGTTTTTTGTTTTTTGATTTTTGATTTTTTTTTAAAGAGGAGTACCTGCCTATGTCAGTGGAAAATAAAAGTATGTATTAAGTAGGTGTGGAAAGATAAATCTAGTAAAATTTTGAATATTCTGAACTTAAATGAATTCCAAATGCCTGCCCCCTGGTATTTCTGGAGCTCTGTAGGCTAAATCAGAACCATCCCATCGCTCCTTTTGCTGGAATGCAGCATAGCAATAACTAAAAAAGAAGCACAGACAGATGGGAACAGGGGAGGAAGATCAGATAAGAGAACTCACCCAGGTAAAGTGTACTGGGTTCTGATCTCTAGCACTACAAAGGGAGAGGGACAAAGAAGTAATGTGTGTGCCTTATATAACTAATGACAAAATGGCATTGTACCAAGCTGAGAGGAGGAAGGACGGTCTGTGGCAAAAGAAAGTCACTTTTACAGGCTCTGAGACTACGAAATCTTCAGGAATAGACTTCAGTAGTGAGGGCTTCCTATTGGGACACACTGAGACATGAGGAATAGGCTCTTGCCTTCTCCCAGGCTTTCCTAATTGGTTTGCTCAGGTTGCCCCTCTAAGCAAATGCTCTCAAATTGGAATCTTCTGCCATTACCCTTCCTTATGCCCTTGTGTTTTGTTTTTTGTTGTTCGGTTATGTTTTAAGCCATTATCTTTTTATGTGACTACTGAACAGTTTCATTGAGTACCATCACCAAAAAACTACATCTAAACTGAATTTGTTGCTTTTCACCAAAATCAAACTTCAAGGCTGGCACGATAGCTTATCTAGGAAAGGTAACCATCATCATGGGTAACCACCCACCTTCCATCCTCCAGTCCACATGGTTGGAAGACAGCACTGACTCCTGTCAAGTTGTCCTCTGACCTCCACATGTGTTTCATGGTATGTGCGTGCCTCTTGCCATGTACACACAGATAAAATAAGGAAGTATAAATAAATCTTTTTAAAGCTAACTTTAATTACAGCTTCTGTAAATGGGATGAAGTGGAAGTTTTTCACCTTGTCACGTGATGCAGACTCTCATGGGGGTTTTGCCGAGGCAAGACCTGTAGAAGGACATCATGTGATGTTGGAGAAAGTATAAATAGGGCTCAATGAACAGTGACAAGAGTGTTTGACTAGCTGCTCTTGATTCCTGTTTGATATCCTGACACTACTAAACTGGACTGCTGTAATCCTGACCAAGGAAGATTGGAATCGACTGTTAAGAACTACTTCTAAACAGGTCCACATCCCTTTGTCCTGTTTACTATCTTTTCTCCCCTACTTTTGGACAGTAGGCTAGAAGAGGAGGGGGCTCTATGCAATTGGGAACCCTTATTCAAAGTAGGTTTTGAAAAACAGAAGCCTACAACGGAGTCTAGTCATTGTAGTAATTTCCAATTCTTCCCCTTCTCTTCCAGTCATTTAAGTCCTTCCCTCTCTCTCTGCTTTATACAGCATCCAACTGTTGTTTTAATAAGTAACTGAATGATATGATTCAAGTCTAAGTCATTTTGTATACTCTAGCACAGATATTTTCCTACAAAGTATATAGCTTTGTATCATGTTATGGTAAGTTATATTTTAATGTTTTGTTGAAATACAATTC
Organism: Rattus rattus; assembly: GCF_011064425.1. Classification (NCBI taxonomy): domain Eukaryota; kingdom Metazoa; phylum Chordata; class Mammalia; order Rodentia; family Muridae; genus Rattus; species Rattus rattus. The sequence continues at coordinate 229,854,503 of NC_046155.1, read as the reverse complement.
ATGTATCAAAAACATTTAATACGTGTAAACCAAAAAAGGTAACTCCAAAGCACAAGACTTGATTAGAATTTTTAGCTCCAATACTGGAGAGGAAAATAAAAGGGAGGGATGGGGTATAAAAAGGAGGTGTCAAGGCTCCAGAGATTGTGGGATGTAGGAGAATAGAACCAGTAAATTAGGTGGACTCAAGTCTCAGGCAATAGCCAACGTTATTCAGAGCTTCAGACAGTTTTTACTCTGAGCATTGAGAAAGGTCACCTGAGTAAAGTTCTCAAGAGTTCAAGCCATGTCCAAGGACAAGGACAAAGCTGAACAAAGCAAAAATGTCTTTCCATAGAGGCACATGGAGGATAGTTTAAACATTTACTTGAATAGTAGTAAGAAGGAAACTCAGTCCTATCTGCTATGCCTGGGAGGAGCATAAAAACACATTTCAAGAACAGTTCCATGTTTTGAAAAAACTGAGATCATGAGGCTTTTGAGTTCTTGGAGTATTCTCACAGGCACTCAGAATTCTCCTCACATAACTACATTCCTGGACCATGTTCCAACAAGGACGGAGAGATAGGATGAAGGTATACAACTGTGTTGCTATGAATTTGCCTATTTGGGACATTTCATGGAAAGACAAAACATGTACCCTTATAGCCCTCTGCTTCCACGTAATGTATTTTAGAGGCTCATACAGGTTGGGGTGTATATTCACACTTGAGCCTTTTTCTTTTTTTTTTTTTTTTTTTTTTTTTATTAACTTGAGTATTTCTTATTTACATTTTAGTATTATTCCTTTCCCAGTTTACGGGCCAATATTCTCCTCCCCCCTCCCCTTCTTTATGGGTGTTCCCCTCCCCGTCCTCCTCCCCTTGCCGCCCTCCCCCAACAATCAGTCTTAGCAGGACCCAGGGCTTCCCCTTCCACTGGTGCTCTTACTAGGATATTCATTGCTACCTATGAGGTCAGAGTCCAGGGTCAGTCCATGTATAGTCTTTAGGTAGTGGCTTAGTCCCTGGAAGCTCTGATTGCTTGGCATTGTTGTACATATGGGGTCTCGAGCCCCTTCACGCTCTTCCAGTTCTTTCTCTGATTCCTTCAACGGGGGTCCTATTCTCAGTTCAGTGGTTTGCTGCTGGCATTCGCCTCTGTGTTTGCTGTATTCTGGCTGTGTCTCTCAGGAGCGATCTACATCCGGCTCCTGTCGGTCTGCACTTCTTTACTTCATCCATCTTGTCTAATTGGATGGCTGTATATGCATGGGCCACATGTGGGGCAGGCTCTGAATGGGTGTTCCTTCTGTCTCTGTTTTAATCTTTGCCTCTCTATTCCCTGCCAAGGGTATTCTTTTTCCCCTTTTAAAGAAGGAGTGAAGCATTCACATTTTGATCATCCGTCTTGAGTTTCATTTGTTCTAGGCATCTAGGGTAATTCAAGCATTTGGGCTAATAGCCACTTATCAATGAGTGCATACCATGTGTGTTTTTCTGTGATTGGGTTACCTCACTCAGGATGATATTTTCAGGTTCCAAACATTTGCCTACAAATTTTATAAAGTCATTGTTTTTGATAGCTGAGTAATATTCCATTGTGTAGATGTACCACATTTTCTGTATCCATTCCTCTGTTGAAGGGCATCTGGGTTCTTTCCAGCTTCTGGCTATTATAAATAAGGCTGCTATGAACATAGTGGAGCACGTGTCTTTTTTATATGTTGGGGCATCTTTTGGGTATATGCCCAAGAGAGGTATAGCTAGATCCTCAGGCACTTCAATGTCCAATTTTCTGAGGAACCTCCAGACTGATTTCCAGAATGGTTGTACCAGTCTGCAATCCCACCAACAATGGAGGAGTGTTCCTCTTTCTCCTCATCCTCGCCAGCATCTGCTGTCACCTGAGTTTTTGATCTTAGCCATTCTCACTGGTGTGAGGTGAAATCTCAGGGTTGTTTTGATTTGCATTTCCCTTATGACTAAAGATGTTGAACATTTCTTTAGGTGTTTATCAGCCATTCGGCATTCCTCAGCTGTGAATTGTTTGTTTAGCTCTGAACCCCATTTTTTAATAGGGTTATTTGTCTCCCTGCAGTCTAACTTCTTGAGTTCTTTGTATATTTTGGATATAAGGCCTCTATCTGTTGTAGGATTGGTAAAGATCTTTTCCCAATCTGTTGGTTGCCGTTTTGTCCTAACCACAGTGTCCTTTGCCTTACAGAAGCTTTGCAGTTTTATGAGATCCCATTTGTCGATTCTTGATCTTAGAGCATAAGCCATTGGTGTTTTGTTCAGGAAATTTCTTCCAGTGCCCATGTGTTCCAGATGCTTCCCTAGTTTTTCTTCTATTAGTTTGAGTGTATCTGGTTTGATGTGGAGGTCCTTGATCCACTTGGACTTATCGAGCCTTTTTCTTGCCCTAGTATTGTGTGCATATCATGGTTTCTTTATCCAGGTACCAGCTTATGAGTCATTCCCACTTGCTGACTAGTCTCATAATGCTTCTAGAAATACATATTAGCAAGTTTTTCTGTGAAGGCATGTTTTCAATTTCCAGGGGGTGGGGTGTATGTACTTAGAAGGAGAATTACACAGCAATAGGGCAAGCTTTTTGTTTCACAATTTAAGAAAATTTCCAAGATGGCTGCCCTTTTAAAAATTCCCACTAGCAATGTTTGTGTTTTCATCTCTTTGACATCCTTGGCACTATTTCTTTTTAAATGATAGCCAGATGCTTTTTATTTGCATTACTCTAAAGTCTGATAATATTGAACAACATGTGTGCTTATTGGCTTCTTACATTTTCTCTTCAGAACCCAGGGCCTCAGTGAGCTACATCTCCAGCCCAAAATATTTTAAATTGGGTTACCTTTTTAAAATCATTATTTATTTATTTAGTCCTGGAAATTGGACCTTTATCACATACAAACCCCCATTTCCTTTCTCTTCCACAGATTGTCTTTCTCCTCTCTTCATAGAGATCGTTGAAGTATAAAATGTATAAATGCTGACGACGCCCAGTTTACCTGAATGTTCTTACTGTGACAGTTAATCTTGCTCATCAACTCGATTGGGTTGAGAGACACCTAGAAGATTATTGAAGCCCAGCACAGCCTTCATGCCCGTCTGTGAGGATGTTTCTAGAGAGGATTAGATCATGAGGGTTATAACCGAATAAATGTTTAATCCACTGATGGGTACAAAATCTGAATAGACTTTTGAGGGTGAAGAACTATAGAAGGTAGGCTAGTTTGGAGGCAATAAATCCATGAGTACATACATGCCATTGAAATATATACCTTCATTTACTCCTATCTTTTTTTCTCTTCAGCACTCTCTCTGCTTCCTGCCCACCACTAAGTGATCAGTCTCCTCTTCCTGCACAGGTTTCTGCTACCATGATCCTTGGCCTTCCCATGGGCCAAGAATCAGCAGAGCCCGTGGTATGGACTGGGATCTCTGAAACTGTGAGCCCAAGTCCTTTGCCCACACTTGTTTCTATTGGATATTTTGTCACTATGCTTTTGTTGTAACAGTCAATAAACTATTGCCTGAGGTAAGATCACATAGCTTATTTTTCTCCTAATAACTTTACAGTTTTGATTTTATGTTGGGGATGGTGATCCATGTTGAATTACAGTTTTAGGTCCGTGTGTGTGTGTGTGTGTGTGTGTGTGTGTGTGTGTGTGCCTGTGTGTGTGTGCCTGTGTGTGTGTTTGCATTGCTGGGGCTCAACCCAGGGCCTTGTGCATGGCAGTCTATGCTCTATCATTGAGATATATTCTCAGTTTCCCACACTTCATTTTTTTAAATATCCAGTTATTCTGGCATTATTTATTGGAAATGTTACTCTTTTCTCACAATAAATTGTTTTTGGCACCCTTGCCAAAACCAATTGACTGTAAGTATGTTTATTTATAGAGTCACAAATGTGCTCCATATGTCTCTATGTCTATCTTTGTGCCAGTATTTCATGATCTTAATTAATTTGGGGGTATTTTTGTTGTTTTCTGTTTTAAAAACAGAAAGTATTGTCTGATTTGTTTTGTTTCAGGGTTGTTTTGGCTGTTCTAAGCCTCTTGTGTTTCAACATGAATTTTTGGAATCAAGCTGGTGGTATGTAAAGAGGGCAGAACTTGGAGACATTTACCTCTTAATATTAAGCCTGCTGACCCACGTATGGGGTCTGTCTCTTCATTTACCTGGGTCTTTGATTTCATAAAACTGTTTTTGAACTGTTTTATATGTCCCCCATTAAATTTATTACTACATATCTTATTTCTCCTCCTCCTCTTCTTCCTCCTTCTTTCTCCTTCTTTCTCCTCCCTCTCCTCTCTCTCCTCTCCTCTCCTCTCCTCCTCCTCCTCCTCTCTCTCTCTCTCTCTCTCTCTCTCTCTCTCTCTCTCTCTCTCTCTCTTCTCTCTCTCTCTCTCTCTCTCTCTCTCTCTCTCTCTCTCTCTTGAGACAGGATTTTTCTGTGTAGCCCTGGCCATCGTGAACTCACTCTGTAGACCACCTGGCCTCAAACTCAAAGATCTGCCTGCCTCTGTCACTCAAAAGTTGGAATTAAAGGGGTGTGCCACCACCAACAGGCTTTTTCTCTAAAAACCTGATCTAATTTAAATAGTCTTGATTTATTTAATTTTCAGATAATTCATTGCCAACACATAAAAATAAACTAATTTCTGGTATATTGATTTTATATCTTGAAATCTTCTCTAACTTTTTTTTTCTATTTCATAGTCATCTGCAAAGTCTTCTGCAAAGAAAGGTATAGTTTTTCTTCTTTAAATGCATGTCTTCTATTTCTTTTCCTTACCTACTTACTCTGGCTAGCAATGCCAACATAATGTTGACACGAACAGAGAAGACATGCTTGCCTTGTTGCTGGTCTTCAGGGACAATATTCATTTGTGCTCTTCATCCTCCAGTCAGGTTTATCTCTAATTATTTCAGTGTAAAGCTTCTACCCAGCCCCATGGTTCTTATTCTTATGACTCTCAAGTTCGCCCTACATTTCCCCTCACTCTTCCTCCCCGATTATAGTGTTAGCCATATGCTCCTCTTATCTTTCTATTTTTAGTTCTCTACTGATTCATTGTGAGTTTCACATCATGCACCACAGTCCTGCTCACCTCCCTCATATCTGCACTTTGCCCTTGCAAACCTTCCCTCAAAGTAAGACACACACACACACACACACACACACACACACACACACACACACACACACTATCACCACCACCAATGCATAGAAAACATCTCATCATGGAAGCTGTCGTATGTTATAGGTTGTCCCAAGGTATATCACAAATGTTTAATGCAGTGATTTGTCTGGTTTGAGATCTCTGGCTTCTGTGACACCATCAAAAAATTATATCCTCACCAGGACTCCTTGAAGTTATCCTGTTGTTGCCCTGTGTCATGGAAATCCTGCAGTTTTGAATCAGCAGGACTGGCCCTTTCACAAGTCCCAACCATTTGTAGATGATGTAGATTTTGGGGTGGGCCATCTCAGAGCCATGGATCTGGGCCTGGGTCTCCAGCTCTCCCTTATCCATGCCACCACAGGGAGCTTTCCAGTACTGCTCTGGCTAGGCCACCCAGTGCCTCAAACAGCAGGAGGCCGGGTCAACTCTCCCACCTTCATGCCCTCAGGACTGGCTCACCAGTCTGTATGACTCCAGAGCCAGCTCCACTGTAGTGCCCCATAAAGGTCTAAGGCCCATTCACCTAAGTGCGGCACCCCGTGAGGAGCTGGGCCAACTCTTCTGCACTCACATACTTGAGGCTAGCTTACCTTTGCCTTCACCATCAGGGCCAGCTTCATTGTGTTGCCCAGGTAAGGTGTAGGGCTCTGCTCTCCTGAGTGCTGCAGCCAGAGAGGGACAGGGATACGTGCTTTCATGACTCCAGGGCCAGCTCTCTCAGCTGCTGTAGGTAGTGAGGATTATAGAAGAGGTATCACTCCCACAACCATGCCACCTCAAGTCAGACTAGTGGTGGGACCAGCTTTTGGGCTCTCACCTTCAGGCTAGTTCACCTGTACCCCCAGCACCAGGGTTGCCTCTGTGCTGCCAGGGTGAGGTGTAGTACCCACTGATCCAAGTGCTGCCAGCAGTGAGAGATGGGGCCAGCTCTCTAGAGTACCAGCTTTATCCAGTGAAGGGCAGGGACACTCTGCACAGACTCTGGACATCCAGGTGCTCACCAGTGGCTGCCCCAGCCAGGGACATGCCCCTGCTCTCTAATTGTAATATGACCACAGACAACAACACTAACCCCTGCCACTGCATAGTCATGAAGTGGACTTTTGAAGTGGAAGACATGTCCCTCAGGGACAGCTCTGGCTGAAACCTCACCATGGCCTTAGTTGGCAAGGCTGGCCACTCACAACAGGCTACTCTTCTCCACCCTCAAATTTCCAATTCCATCTCTCTTCATGATCAAGAGAAGCTGCCCCACTTCTCTTTCTCTCTCATTTGACCACCATACACTAGCACATTGTAGTGGCTTCTGCTGCAGGCTGGCCATGGGGCAGGCAGGCCCCTGGTAACATCCTCCATCCATGCTGCATGGCATGTCAGCAAGCAGGTGTCTGTGGCCCGTCTGTGCAGTGCACTTGGAGGACAGGGCTGTAGGTAGCATGATGGGCCACAGATCTCTGTCTTTCTCCTTCCACACTGCACTGCCTAGATTTGATTTTTTATGAATTATAAACACCAAGCCAGGCATCCATGAACAAGGGACTGCCATCTGCTCTGTCCTGACTGATGTAAAACCAACAACAAGGTGTCTCTCTGCCCATTGCCAGGAGCATCTTCTTAATTCCTAACTCCTGTCCTAACATTGATCTTTCTCCTCTCTGAATCATCAACACTTCTGGCCTTATCAGCTCCATTTATGGGTAATCATCCATAAATTATCAATTAAGTATCAATTAAGGGTCAAACGAAGTACAAAGCAGAGTTGGAATGGCTATTTCAGGATTGGAAAACAGAAAGTATTCTTACCCAGTTGGTATATCACTACAGCTTCACATCAGCAATGTTCTCCCCTGCCTGGTCTTCCATTGCAGGAACGTCTGGACTTTTTTTTAATTAAACAGCCACAGCACTAACATTTTATACAACTGGAGTCTATGAAATGTGTGGATACAGCCTTTTTCCTTTTCAGAGGATGTGGTAACATGGTGGTCTTCTCTAGGCACCAATCCCACCGGCAACTTGATCTTGTACTTCCAATTCTGGAGAACTCTGAGAAGTAAATTTCTGTTCCTTATAAATCTCCCCAATCTGTGGCTCTTGGTGACAGCAGTATTTCTAATGATAGTACCATTGGCTCAAGGGAAAGTTTGCAGAAGACTTTTTGCATGTTAGATTTTCCATCACTGTGACAGATACCAGAGAAACAATTTAAAGGAGGAAAGATTTATTTTAGCTCAGGGTTTCCATGGTTTAGCTCAAGCACAGTGGCTCTGTATATCCATGCTATGGTTAGGCAGAATACCATGGCAACAGAAAGTGTGGCAGGGACTGCCTATAGCATTGCAATCGAGAAGCCAAGAGATGTAAAGGGAGAGTCTCAGGCCTAGATACTCAAAGACTTGTCCCCAGTGACCAATCTTCTCCAGTCAGGATGGACAGACAGACAGACAGACAGACACACACACACACTCATACTCCTGTAACTTCTCAGTCATGTTGCCAGTCATTGGATCAATCTAGAACCCTCATAAACAACCCAGCAATATAGGGACTTAAGCTTCAACAGATGAGCATGGGGAAGTACACTTAATAATGAAATCATGATAAACTTTGTGCAAATATTTGAAAACTTAAGTTTTTGTTTATTTTATTATTTTGTTTTGCCCCCTCACTTCCAAAATACAAAATTGTGTCCCCTTCCTCAGACAGCTCATTTGATATTATTTCCCACAGTGGTGGCAATAGGGTATTCTAGGTCACATCTTAAATGCTTCCTCCCCTGTTGGTGGTGCTGTTTGAGAAGATCATGGAAGTTTCAGGAGGTACAGGCTAACGAGAAGTCTTTAGGCTAGGCCACTGAAGACTGCTCCCAAACTCTGGCTCCTACTTTCCTCTGTTTCCTGGCCTAGCACAGTGTGAAAAGCCTCTGCCACATGCTCCACTACCATGCTCTGAGCTGCTGACCATGTCATACCAAGTCCTTGAAGCCAAAATAGTCCTTCTTTCTTTTAATGTACTTTTGTCATGATACAAAAATGATTCATACAGTAGCAGAGCTGGACCATATGGGAACAAAAGCTAACCATAGTTCACAGACAGATTTACTTGTAGTAATATGAGGAATTAAAGAAGTCAGGAAAACAAACAAACAAGAAATGAAAAACGATTTTGAACTACCTTCCTAATAAGGAAACTTTTTAAATTGACCATTTATTTAGATGATTGAGATAACAGTATCAAATTAATGTTTTATATTCCTTCCTTATTTGTCCAAGAAATAGTTATTATTCACTATAGGTCAAACATCATGTTAGGCACTAAATATATAATGACAACTACAAAGAGATATGCCATCATTGCCTTCAAGTGAGCTTTCCATCTCATATCCAAAGATAGCCTGGTAAAGGCCTTTTACCCAGAACTCGGACTTCAGTGCATAACATAATTCATAAGTATGGTTTACTTCCTTGAGACATTTTTCTGTTTTTGCTTACACGTTTGCCACTACTATGAGAATCTGGCTGATCCAGCCTTCTGGAGCATGAATGAGACTTGTGAATCTGTTGCTCCTCTTTCCCTATTAGAGCAACCATCAGCCAGTTTATCTTTAGGTATATGAATGAGTCCACACCCATGATAGCTAAGAGTAATAGTTGCCTGATAGCCCACAACTGATCCCAGAGAGATCAGCAGCAAACTGTTGATTACCATTCCACTCTCTATGGATGCCTTGTCATACAATCTTGCTGTAGCAACAGATACTCGACACATCACTTAGTCATAAAAATAAGTATCAGATGACAATTGCAGTGTGTTCTCTCACGATAAGCAATAGTTTCTTTAACCTAGCTGGGTTAGGAAATCAAAGAACAGTTTTTGTTTTCTTTTGCTTTTCAAGATAAACACATGCACCACTACTACCTGGCCTAAGAAACAGACCTGTCAGCCTAGAGAAATGGCTCTGCAGTTAAGAGCACTGAAGGCTCTTCGGAAGAGGCCCTCTCTCCAACTCCAGGCACCCATGTGGTGGCTCACAATCATGAAATTCCATTCACCAGTGGGGAGGGGGGCTGACACCCTCTTCTGGCCTCTGTTGGCACTGCATACATAGATGTAGAGGCAAATGAAGCACACATGTAACATTACAACCTGAAAAAAATTAAAATAAGGAAACGAAAGATGTGTGATCTTAGATCTAAAAGATATCTGATGCTTTTCTGAAACACTGGAGTTCAATTCCTAGAACATATATGGGATGTTTCACAAGTCCCTGTAAGTACAGTTTTAGGGGATACAATAGCCTGTTCTGGCTTCCTCAAGCACCTGTATTATTGTGCAACACACACACACACACACACACACACACACACACACACACACACACACGCACTCCCTCTCTCTCTAAAACTCATACACATGTGTTAAAAATAAAAAAGATGTACAGAAATTAACTAACTGAGGATAGGGAATGGGGTTACTGAAATTGTAGGAATACCATATGCATTATTTACAAGCAAACATGGCTGGAACTTGGACAGGAAGGGAATAGTGCAGGTGGGGCAGGTGGGAGGATAAGCAATAAATAAAATAAGCAGAAAGCCTCAGAGACCACACAAAGGACCTGAGACTTGATCCAAAGAACTGTGAGAAATGCTGGGTTTAGATGGGCAGTAACTATGGATCTTCTCACAAAAGGACCAACATTGCAGAAGATAGAAAACAGAGGAGGAGGGGACTTATGGGGATCATTTGCTCCAGACACATTATATACTCTCATGGAAATGTCCTTTATGGAACTCAATGCCATGCACACTGAATATATGTGTATTTTGTTATAAGGTACATAAGGAATTTCTTATTAGACAACTTGACATTTACCCATGATTTTCACAGCCTCTAAAAGAAGATTATCCACCCACTTGTTCAATAAACATTCATTGAGAGGATCCAGATTAGAAGAAGTAAATGACTGGGAGAGTCAATGAGTGAATGAGCCTGGGACAAGTCATCTAGTGGCCCGAGAGAAGCAAAGACAATACTCCCATTCTTGATCTGTTCACAGTCTAGTAGGAGAGATTCACTCCTATGACTTTGGTCATAAAAGAAAGGCCTCATTGTTAATCCAGATAGATGCAAATGGTGTGATTTAAATAGGTAAATAATATGATGAGAAAAAATGCTGTCAGAAATTAGACTAATGAAATGAGAAGACAGCTCCCCAAATACGAAATACATATGGGCAATGACCACATGGGAAAATAGGCAACATCACTAGTTATCAGAGCAATATAAATAAAATTGAATTGACATCCATCTCACCCCAGTCAGAACGTCAGTCATTAACAAGTAGCAGCCGGTTGTGGTATGGATCTTTCTGAGTTTGAGGAGAGCCTTATCTACCTAGTGAGTTCTATGACAGTCGGGGCTATGTAGAAAGACCCTGTCTCACAACAAAACAAAATCAAATAGTAGTAAGTGTTGGCAAGGGTAGGACAAACAGAGCTAACTATACACTAGTCTAGACAGAATAAAAAGCAATACAGAGGTCCCTCTAAAACAATGGTTCTCAACCTTTGTGGGAGTCACATTTAGATATTCTGTATATCATATAACCTACAATTACAATTTATAAAATCATGTGTGTGTGTGTGTGTGTGTGTGTGTGTGTGTGTGTGTGTGTGTTGACATGAAAGAATAGGCAAAACTGTCGAAGAAAATGAAGAGGAAAAAGGGGGAGGAGAAGGAAGATAGGAGAGGAGAGAGTTATTGGGGAGAATATACTCAGAGCACATTATATACTTGCATGGAAATGACCTTATGAAAGCCAATGCCATGCACAATAAAAATATATCAATTAATGAAGGGGGTGGTTCTGAAGCTAAGGTCCTGTTCCTCAATTGGTTCTTGATTTGTTAGTAAAGAAGGGGGGGGGGCAATTGCTGGGAGGAAGATACAGGCAGGACTTTCCAGTCCCAGGAGGAAAGGGAGCTGCAAAGAAAGAGAGGGGGGTTTTGCCATGCTTTAGAGGGAGAAGAACACAGAAATCATGTGAGGTATTGGGGCAGGGGGAGCAGGCGCCTGTGGCCACCACTACAGGTGGGTGGCCAGAGATGTTTGACAGGGTCTAAGGACTAGCCACTGAAGTTTAGGGCAGGTGGAAAGATGGAGATAATAAGTTAGTAAGCACACACTTTTCTAGGCAAGAAATAGTGCCCAGCAATTGTGCCAAGAAGGTAAGTTGTAAAGAAACAAACTGTGTATGTGTCTTTTGTCTGAGTTTTCAAGGAAAGCCGCATAGGAGCTGGTGAGGCCACTTTCCAGAACAAGAGCAGGTAGAGCAAAAAGGGAAGCTGGACAGAGCCTGGTAGTGAACTACTTCCTGGAGCAAAGGTGATAGATGAAACTACATGCAACAAATTACAGCATTGTTTCTGTTTTTGTTTTTCTAAGACAGGCTTGCAGTAAGTATCCCTGGCTGTCCTGGAACTAACTGTAGACCAGGCTGACCTTAACCCACAAAGATCTACCTGCTTTGCCTCCCAAGTGCTGGGATCAAAGGCATATGTCAATATCCCCAGCTAAAATATGCCTAAAAAAATAGGACCTGCAGTGGGACTTGCATCTTTCTACCTTTGGCCCCACTGGTTCAAAACCCAACCTCTGAGAGGTCAGTCTGAAGATTTGTGACTACTCACTGTTTTCCCAAGTTTTGCTGATTTTCCTGGATTCTTATTGTCCTGGTTGGCTTTGTCAACTTGACACAAACCTAGACATATCTGGAAGATGGAATTTCAATCAAGGAATTGGCTTGTAGGCAAGACTGTGGGATGTTTTCTTAATTAATGATTTATTTGGGAGGGCCCATATCATTATGGGTGGTGCCACTCTGGCCATGTGGTCCTAGTTGTATAGAAAAGCAGGCTGAGCAAGTCAGTAACACTTTTCCATGGTTTCTGCTTCAGTTCCTGCCTTCAGGTTTCTGCCTCCAGGTTTCTGCCTTGAGTTCTTACCCAGATTTCCTTTCATGATAGACTTTATGCTGTAAGATGAAGTAATCCCTTTCATCCTCAAGTCACTTTTGGTCATGGTGTTTTAACAGAGTAATAGAAAGAAAACTAAGATATTCATGCTATCTTGGTTTGTGGAGTTAGCAGACAATGAGCTATGGTCAATGTTAATATACAAAAAAAACCCCTATCTTTTAACAAAATGCACTATAGGGCTAGAGAGATGACTCAGCAGTTAAGAGCACTGGCTGCTCTTCCAGAGGACCCAGGTTCAACTCCCAGCACCCACCTGGCAGCTCACAACTGTCTGTAACTCCAGGTCCAGAGAATCTGGCACCTTTGCACAGTCATGCAGGCAGAACACCAATCCACATAAAAATAAATAAATCTTAAAAACAAACAGCGCACTAGGGCTGGCTCAGTGGTTAGGAATATTGGATATTCTTCCAGAGGTCTTGAGTTCAATTCTTGGCAACCACATAGTGACTCACAACTATCTGTAATGGGATCCAATGCCCTCTTCTGGTGTGTCTGAAGACAACAACAGTGTAATCATATACATAAAATAAATAAATAAGAACAAAACACAACTTAACATACCACAAACTCTCAGTATTCGTATTCTGTGCACATAAATTTGTGATCCTTATTTTTGAGCAAAGAGCTTTTAAAGTACTGAGATGATAAACACAAACCCACAATTTACTTCTGTCTCATAATTCTCTTTATCCTATCATTTCTGCTAGGAAATGTCCAAGCTTCTAACAACATCCATGCCAGTGACCTTTGCTTCAAAGGCATGGCTGCTTTCATTATAAAAGCTTGGATACCCTTCATGTACTGGATGTAATTGTGGAGATAGCATTCACCAAATTATGGATATTAAATTAAGACACAATAAAGTATTTCATTGAATAGAATGAATACAAAAATATGATACATTTTAATAGTTCAGTTTCAGCCTAAATCCTACCACACACATTGGATTAAGAATGTCAAGTTTTAATTACGTCATATAACAAGTCTTGGTGGAACCTGAAGAGCCAAATGCTTTTCATTCACTATTTCTTAACAAGTGGCAAGAAAAAAAATGGGATTTTTGTATCATCTCATCTTATAAAATGCCCAGGATAGTGCATAGAAAGAATGTGAAGAAGGAAAAGGAGGAAAAAGGACACCTTAGGAGATTTTTGTTGTATTAAGTAGGAAACTCTACTTAACATTAGTCAAACTCACAGATGAAAGACTATAAACGTAGATTGATAATGTTTCTTTAAAGCTTTGCATTGCTAACTAATTTGAATGCACAAATAATAAGAAAAATAGAGAAGTCAGCTTGCCAAGCCTCATCTGCTAGCAAAGCCAACAAACAGAATTGAAATCTCACAAGTGCTGAATATTTAGTTACAGGTCATTTATATTTCTGTCATGATTCACTAAGTTCTAAGAGTGAGAGAAACTACATTTCACAAAGTCCACATGAGCCTAGGCACATCTAATCTCTCATCTCCACTTTTAATTTATATTGGCAAAGTGAATGAATGTGCAACTATGGGGATATAAAAGCTAGGATCAAAGAAACATAATGCCTGATTCTATTACACCTGATGCCCCACTCTGAACAAATAAACTCTATTACATGCTGGCTCTGTATCAAGAGAGTATGGTAAACCACTCTTCCCCTACCAAGCAGACATGTAAAATCTGTCCAATACATTCAGTGTAATGACTGACTTCGTGTGTGTGTGTGTGTGTGTGTGTGTGTGTGTGTGTGTGTGTGTGTGTTTGTGTGTTCCCTTGCATGCATGCTTTCATTTCATTTAGCACCATTCATTCCCTTTTATTTTAAGCAAAGAGAAATGGAAATAACAGATGCAAAAGTATGGTGAAAAATATCTCTTGGACAAAGGTGTGTAAATGAAGGCAACAGTCTATGCAGTCTTCCTGATTCCTCCTGGTATTCAACAGTCCAAATTAGATTCACTTCACTGACTGCCTTCATCAGGCCTCACAAAAGTAGGTACTAAGCAAAAGAAATATGAGGTGAGGGTTTTCTTTAAAATGGGATATTAGATTTCGAGAGAAATACTTAGATTAAATGAAGGAACTTGATTAAACGCATAATTCAAGACAATGATTAGCTGAATGCCAGAACTCAGATGCCTGACATACTGCAGCATATGAATTAAATTTTGTCTTAGCCAATACACTAAAAAAAAGTCTTCTATTCAAATACATCCCTTCAGGGAACAGGCTTAGGTTGCAAATTCTGAGTTTGTTGGGAAAGTGCATTTTATTGCATAATATTAAATATACACTGGCAGATTTATTTCACACTTAATGGGCATGTCTGTTTGATCCAAGATGCCATCACTCAGACACATACCAGCAGTTGCTTCCATGACTGATAGTCAGAAAGAAGATGTTTATGGCTAAAGGTTGAAGACTATATTGCAAACAAGGCACATATATGTGGTAAGGATAGGGACAGAGCTGTCCTGTGCTCAGCATGGACTGACCTCAGCATATTCACAACTGTGTAGTACAGTGTTTCCCATAAAGCCTTCACCCCACAGATGGAATTTAAAACTGGGATTGTAGCACATGGCTTGAAAGTTGTAAATGTGGTCCAGATATGTTTAACGATGCCAAAGGGGGAGCTAATGAAGATACAAAGTCAGGGAAGGTACGTCATTCAGGATGCCCGGAGAGCCTACAGCCATTGTCTGACTATCAAAAAGAGAAGTATAGTCAGATATAATTAGAGCCTTCATACTTAAACAGTCTTACAAATGAAGATTTCTCACCATTTACATATCATAAGATGCCTAGGAAGGCCGCAGAGTCTTATGAATCTTAAGGAGAAAGCAGCAAATCAATTATAAAAAGGTGAAGGTCAGATGATTTCAATTATTGATATTTCACTGTAGCAGTTGGCTGTATTTGAGTACGTCTTGAAGGGTTTGGAAGCTCCAGGGAGCCGCAGTATAAGCACATCCATTTTTAGAGCACTGTATCGCAGACACTCCATGCAGCAATCACTGCGAGTCTTATTTCCAGATGAAGACAACTAAATCCCAGAGGGGTGAAACATTTCCTTCACATCAGAAAGCTAGCAAATGCCTAACAAAGATGCAAATTCCACATCTGACTGAGTCCAAAGCCTGTTCCCAACCACGAAGCTGTTTCCTAAGGCGATCTTTTGTGTACTGATACTGTTTAAGAAGAAAAAAATATTAATCATTTGTATGTGCATCTCTGTATGGGTTCATGTGTGTGCACATAGATACTAGAAGTTCACCTCTTGTGTTTTCTTTTACCACTTCATACCTTATTTTAAAATTTTATTTGTTTACTTATTTTATTGTGTGTGATGTGTATGTGTCTGATGCAAGGGAGGGATTTGTGTCACAGTCCTCCTGTGTGGAGGAGCCCAGAGGACCACTGAGAAGTCAGTTCTATCCTACCTTTCAGTGGGTTCTGAGGATCAAACTCAAGTCACTAAGCTTGCATGGCAAGCACCTTTACCTCCTTGAGCCATCTCATCAGTGCTTTGCCTGTTGCCTGTTGCCTGTCTGTCTATTATCTATCTATTATCTATTCATCCATCCATTATCTATCTTTCTACCTATCTACCTATCATCTATCATCTATCTATTATCTATCATCTATCTATTATCTATCTAATCATAAAACATCTATCTATCTAATCATCTATACATCTGTCATCTATCTACCTGTCTATCATCTATGTATTATCCATTATCAATCATCTATTCACTCATCCATCTAATATTATCATCTTTCTATCTATCTACCTATCATCGATCTCTATCTATCTATCTATCTATCTATCTATCTATCTATCTATCTATCTATCTATCATCTATCTATCATCTATGTATCTATTATTTGATTTATGGTCTCTCACTGAACCTAGAGCTCATCAGTTTGGCTGGACTGCCTAGCTTATAATCTCCAGAGATCATCCTGTCTCTGAGGCCTACTCCCTCCAGCACTAGGATCACAGAAGTGTACCATGTCACCAGGCTTTTATTTACAAGGGTACTAGGGATCCGAAGTCAGGTCTGTATGCTTATGAGGCAGGCACTTTGCTGATGTAAAAATCTCAGTCCTGATATGATGCAGTCATTAAGGAGAAATCTTTGTAGTTGTTATTAAATAAACTCTCACAAGCCTGATACAAAATCATTCTTCCCCTCTATTTCAGCTAGGACTACAAGTGTGCACCATCATGCCTGACCTGCCTTTCCTTAAATGGCTCTGAGAGTTGGGGAAGTATTAGAGACTTCTTGAACTAGAAAGTCTACTAGTCATTCTTCAGCATAATTTCATTGTGGGCTTCTGAATTCTAAGGAAAAAAATGCTTTCATTCCTGAAACCATATTTATTAAAATACCAAGATCGTCATGAAAGTCTAGAAAAGCTGACTGCTTGTGTCGAACAGAATAGCCGAAAGACACATATACATAATATATTTCTTGTTTTTAAAACAGCTACTGTGGCAGACAGAAAAATGAATTATAAGTGGGAAATACTCCGAAAGTTAGAGGATTGCCATTTGTCATGATACGAAACAGATTTTTCAAATGATGGTGAAATTATGTGCATGACAATCCTGCCTGAGATAATGCACCTGAGTAGCTAAGAAACATAAACACAAACAAATACTCTTCGGTGGGGCTCTGTGTGGAGCAGGCTTAACTGGCAGAGCAGTCTCTCTCCCTATGAGCCTCGAGTTCTTCAAAATATTTACATTTCTGAGGAAATGTATGTTTATTTTAGAATAAGGAAAGCACAGTGCTTAGACTTTATATTTTTCAGGAGCCAGAACCTAGTTTAATTATTACCAGAGTTCCAAAAAAAAAAAAAAAGTGTTGAGTAAAAAACACTGGATAAGTCTATGTATAAGTAATATCATTTAAAAAAAACTTAGTTGCCTTCAAATATTTTTGAGCAGATGTTGGCAGTGGGGACACAGAACTGACGTGAATGCCTAGCTAGACTACTGAACATAACACTGTTAATATTTTGTCAAGTATTTCAGGTATACTGTCCTGTACTTCCCTCATTGACACAGTGTATACATAGCTTTAGAAGAGTTAGCTGGTCCACTTTCCCACAGCCACATCTTTATTTAAAAGGAAACACGGAGGCATGTGATGACATCCACCAGCTACTGAGGCTCAGTAATTATTTTCCTCTGAGTTAATGAAATATTCCCACAGCAGCAGAGCTGGTACTGTCAACAATGCAGACAGACCCAGGAGGGATGAGCCACTTGTATGCCATCTGCTCAAATCTGTAAAAAACAGAACTCCTATTTGTCTCAAGTCCAGGAAGAAGACTCAAAAATTCACTTTCTATAGTAAAGTTTCTTTTTAAAATCAGAAAATACTACCTGGAGTCCCAACCTCGCTGATCCCCGCCCCCAGCTCACTGCTCCCAAACCCCTTGGGACAGAGAGCTCACAGCCCGGACAGGTGGGCACTCCTGAGACTGCAGAGCGGGAGAGACCACCAATACTGCCCACCCCTGCCCACATCCCTGGCCCAAGAGGAAACTGTATACAGCCTCTGGGAAATGCTAGATACGGGAACTCGAGCGCAGGTCCTCTGTGGTCCAGACACCGCCCGGACCTGAAGGGTCAACAGTTCTCTGCACCCAAATCCAATGGGAGGGAGAGCTAAACCTTCAGAGGGGCAGACACGCCTGGGAAGCCAGAAGAGACTACACTCTGCCCACACTTCTGACTCCAGAAGAAAACACCAAACACCATCTGGGACCCCAGTGCATGGGGTCCCCAGGAAAAGGCGGCACAGGCCCTCCTGGTTGCCGCCCTCACCAATAGCTCAAAAGCAGACCCGACATGAGCAACTTGAGCCACATCACCACAGGTAAGACCAACTTTTCTGCTCCAATCAACTTGCCTAGTGGACTCAGGACACAGGCGCACAGGAACAGCTGAAGACCAGTAGGTAGGAAAGACTACATGCCCGAAAGCAGAACACTATGTTCCCATAATTGGCAGAAAGAAAAGAGGAAAACAGGTCTACAGCACTCCTGACACACAGGCCTATAGGATGGTTTAGCCACTGTCAGAAATTGCAAAACAAGGTAAGACCAGAGACAACCTGATGGCAAGAGGCAAGCACAGGAATCCAAGCAACAGAAACCAAGACTACATGGCATCATTGGAGCCCAGTTCTCCGACCAAAGCAAACACTGAATATCCAAACACACCAGAAAAGCAAGATCTAGATTTAAAATCACATTTGATCATGATGCTGGAGGACTTCAAGAAAGACATGAAGAACTCCCTTAGAGAAACGCAGGAAAACATAAATAAACAATTAGAAGCCTATAGAGAGGAATCACAAGAATCCCTGAAAGAATTCCAGGAAAACACAATCAAAATGGTGAAGGAATTAAAAATGGAAATAGAAGCAATAAAGAAAGCACAAAGGGAAACAACCCTGGATATAGAAAACCAAAGGAAGAGACAAAGAGCCATAGATACAAGCATCACCAACAGAATACAAGAAATAGGAGAGAGAATCTCAGGAGCAGAAAATTCCATAGAAATCATTGACACAATGGTCAAAGATAATGTAAAACATATAAAACTTCTGGTCCGAAACGCACAGGAAACCCAGGACTCAATGAGAAGATCAAACCAAAGGATAATAGGTATAGAAGAGAGTGAAGACTCCCAGCTCCAAGGACCAGTAAATATCTTCAACAAAATCATAGAAGAAAACTCCCCTAACCTAAAGAAAGAGATATCCATAAACATACAAGAAGCCTACAGAACTCCAAATAGATTGGACCAGAAAAGAAACTCCTCCCGTCACATAATAGTCCAAACATCAAATGCACAAAATAAAGAAAGAATATTAAAAGCAGTAAGGGGAAAAGGTCAAGTAACATATAAAGGCTGACCTATCAGAATCACACCAGACTTCTGACCAGAGACTATGAAAGCCAGAAGATCCTGGATAGATGTCATACAGATCCTAAGAGAATACAAATGCCAGACCAGGTTACTGTATTTAGCAAAACTCTCAATTAACATAGATGGAGAAACCAAGATATTCCATGACAGAAACAAATTTACACAATAGCTTTCTACAAATCCAGTGCTACAAAGGATAATAAATGGTAAAGCCCAACATAAGGAGGCAAGCTACACCCTAGAAAAAGCAAGAAACTAATTGCCTTGGCAACAAAACAAAGAGAAGAAAAGCTCACAAACATAATCTCACATCCAAATACGAATATAACAGGAAGCAACAATCACTATTCCTTAATATTTCTCAACATCAATGGTCTCAACTCCCCAATAAAAAGACATAGATTAAAAAACTGGATAAGCAATGAGGACCCTGCATTCTGCTGCCTACAGGAAACACACTCAGAGACAAAGACAGACACTACCTCAGAGTGAAAGGCTGGAAAACAACTTTCCAAGCAAATGGTCTGAAGAAGAAAGCTGGAGAAACAATTCTAATATCGAATAAAATCGATTTTTAACTAAAAGTCATCAAAAAAGATAAGGAAGGACACTTCATATTCATCAATGGAAAAATCCACCACGATGAACTCTCAAACCTAAATATCCAAATCCAAGGGCACCTACATACATAAAATAAACCTCCCTAAAGCTCAAAGCACATATTGCACCTCACACAATAATAGTAGGAAATTTCAACGCCCCACTCTCATCAATGGACAGATCATGGAAACAGAAATTAAACAGACACATAGACAGACTAAGAGAAGTCATGAACCAAATGGACTTAACAGATATTTATAGAACATTCTATCCTAAAAGAAAAGGATATACATTCTTTTCACCACCTCACGGTATTTTCTCCAAAATTGACCATATAATTGGTCAGAAAACAGGCCTCAACAGATACAGAGAGATAGAAATAATCCCATGTGTCTTATCACACCACCATGGGCTAAAGCTCGTCTTCAATAACAATAAGGGAAGAACGCCCACATATACATGGAAGTTGAAAAATGTTCTACTCAACGATAACCTGGTCAAGGAAGAAATAAAGAAAGAAATTAAAGACTTTTTAGAATTTAATGAAAATGTAAGTACAACATACCCAAACTTATGGGACACAATGAAAGTTGTGCTAAGAGGAAAACTCATAGCTCTGAGTGGTGTTTAGGGGAGCTGTTTGAAAGGAGAAACTTCTGGATTCCAAAATAATCTACCACAAAAGGAATAGAAAAGTCCAGGAGGAAGGGGGACAGGATATGGTCAACATATAAAACATGTCTGCACCTCTCGCTCAGAAACACACTCAGTATAAGACAGTACCATCCTTTCATCTGAACTTGGCTCTGGAAGGGCAAATGTTCTTTTTCTTCCAGAGGTCAAACAGCATCCTTAAAAATCAGGGACTAGACAAGGCTGCCTACTCTCTCACTACTTATTCAATATAGTTCTTGAAGTTCTAGCCAGAGCAATCAGACAACAAAAAAGGAGGTCAAGGGGATACAGATCGGAAAAGAAGAAGTCAAAATATCACTATTTGCAGATGATATGATAGTATATTTAAGTGATCCCAAAAGTTCCACCAGAGAACTACTAAAGCTGATAAACAACTTCAGCAAAGTGGCTGGGTATAAAATTAACTCAAATAAATCAGTTGTCTTCCTCTATACAAAAGAGAAACAAGCCGAGAAAGAAATTAGGGAAATGACACCCTTCATAATAGACCCAAATAATATAAAGTACCTCGGTGTGACTTTAACCAAGCAAGTAAAAGATCTGTACAATAAGAACTTCAAGACACTGAAGAAAGAAATTGAAGAAGACCTCAGAAGATGGAAAAATCTCCCATGCTCATGGATTGGCAGGATTAATATAGTAAAAATGGCCATTTTACCAAAAGCAATATGCAGATTCAATGCAATCCCCATCAACATACCAACCCAATTCTTCAAAGAGTTAGACAGAACAATTTGCAAATTCATCTGGAATAACAAAAAACCCAGGATAGCTAAAGCTATCCTCAACAATAAAAGGACTTCAGGGGGAATCACTATCCCTGAACTCAAGCAGTATTACAGAGCAATAGTGATAAAAACTGCATGGTATTGGTACAGAGACAGACAGATAGACCAATGGAACAGAATTGAAGACCCAGAAATGAACCCACACACCTATGGTCACTTGATTTTTGACAAAGGAGCCAAAACCATCCAATGGAAAAAGGATAGCATTTTCAGCAAATGGTGCTGGTTCAACTGGAGGTCAGCATGTAGAAGAATGCAGATCGATCCATGTTTATCACCCTGTACAAAGCTTAAGTCCAAGTGGATCAAGGACCTCCACATCAAACCAGACACACTCAAACTAATAGAAGAAAAACTAGGGAAGCATCTGGAACACATGGGCACTGGAAAAAATTTCCTAAACAAAACACCAATGGCTTACGCTCTAAGATCAAGAATCGACAAATGAGATCTCATAAAACTGCAAAGCTTCTGTAAGGCAAAGGACACTGTGGTTAGGACAAAACGGCAACCAACAGATTGGGAAAAGATCTTTACCAATCCTACAACAGATAGAGGCCTTATATCCAAAATATGCAAAGAACTCAAGAAGTTAGACTGCAGGGAGACAAATAACCCTATTAAAAAATGGGGTTCAGAGCTAAACAAACAATTCACAGCTGAGGAATGCCGAATGGCTGAGAAACACCTAAAGAAATGTTCAACATCTTTAGTCATAAGGAAATGCAAATCAAAACAACCCTGAGATTTCACCTCACACCAGTGAGAATGGCTAAGATCAAAAACTCAGGTGACAGCAGATGCTGGCGAGGATGTGGAGAAAGAGGAACACTCCTCCCTTGTTGGTGGGATTGCAGACTGGTACAACCATTCTGGAAATCAGTCTGGAGGATCCTCAGAAAATTGGACATTGAACTGCCTGAGGATCCAGCTATACCTCTCTTGGGCATATACCCAAAAGATGCCCCAACATATAAAAAAGACACGTGCTCCACTATGTTCATTGCAGCCTTATTTATAATAGCCAGAAGCTGGAAAGAACCCAGATGCCCTTCAACAGAGGAATGGATACAGAAAATGTGGTACATCTACACAATGGAATATTACTCAGCTATCAAAAAACAACGACTTTATGAAATTCAGAGGCAAATGGTTGGAACTGGAAAATATCATCCTGAGTGAGCTAACCCAATCACAGAAAGACATACATGGTATGCACTCATTGATAAGTGGCTATTAGCCCAAATGCTTGAATTACCCTAGATGCCTAGAACAAATGAAACTCAAGACGGATGATCAAAATGTGAATGCTTCACTCCTTCTTTAAAAGGGGAACAAGAATACCCTTGGCAGGGAAGAGAGAGGCAAAGATTAACTTTTTTTTCTTTTTTTTTCTTTTTTCCGGAGCTGGGGACCGAACCCAGGGCCTTGTGCTTCCTAGGCAAGCGCTCTACCACTGAGCTAAATCCCCAAACTGGAGGCAAAGATTAAAACAGAGACTGAAGGAACACCCATTCAGAGCCTGCCCCACATGTGGCCCATACATATACAGCCACCCAATTAGACAAGATGGATGAAGCAAAGGAGTGCAGACCGACAGGAGCCGGATGTAGCTCGCTCCTGAGTGACACAGCCAGAATACAGCAAATACAGAGGCGAATGCCAGCAGCAAACCACTGAACTGAGAATAGGACCCCCGTTGAAGGAATCAGAGAAAGAATTGGAAGAGCTTGAAGGGGCTAGAGACCCCATATGTACAACAATGCCAAGCAACCAGAGCTTCCAGGGACTAAGCCACTACCTAAAGACTATACATGGACTGACCCTGGACTCTGACCTCATAGGTAGCAATGAATATCCTAGTAAGAGCACCAGTGGAAGGGGAAGCCCTGGGTCCTGCTAATACTGAACCCCAAGTGAACTAGACTGTTGGGGGGAGGGCGGCAATGGGGGGAGGGGTGGGGAGGGAACACCCATAAGGAAGGGGAGGGGGAGGGGATGTTTGCCGGAAACCGGAAAGGAATAACACTCGAAATGTATATAAGAAATACTCAAGTTAATAAAAAAAAAAAAAGTAAAACTATGGGACCTATCCTTAGATGAAGAGCTACACGCAGTTAAAAACTGTTGAGAGAAGACGAATTAGTCTTCCCCAGAGATGTTTCCCAAATGGATGGAGAACCCAAATTGTAGGCCCTAAAACCACACATATAAAAACATACAGGCAAGCAACACTAATGGACTCAGCAGTTTGCATTTATGTATTTATTAACATATGTAACAGTAATAAAGAATAAGAGGCCATGAATTTGAAAGGGGGTAGGAGAGGTTGGATTAGGTGGGAAAGAAATAATATAATTATATTTTAGTTCTATTAAAATTTCTAAAAAAGGTAAAGCCTTTTAGGTTAATTTCAAATGAGCACCATGCCTGTGAATCATCAGAGAGCTACTTCTGGGATGACTACAACATTTGTAATTTTGACAAGTCCAGAGTGGTATGGATGCTATGGATTTTTGGACCACAGTAAATAAAAGTCTTTTTCTTCCTTTGTTATACTACTTTAAAAAATCCTATATATAATATGAAACCATTGCATTGTGATCTCAAACTGTCCCTACCTACTGAATATCTAACATGAGTGTGACAGAGTTTAGTTTAATGATCTGCATTTAAATGTCTTTTTATAAATTTATTTGCACTTATTGAAAGGCAAATTATTGAATTATATAAAATTACTCAATAGAAAATTCTTCATAAGGGAAGTATAAATAGTTTTGCCTGAAAGTGAATCACCAAGTTAGGAGAAAACACAACTTGTATGATTTGCAGCTAAAATAGATGTTAAGTATTTTAGTAAATAAAGATGGACTCTATTTCCCTTGCTCCAATTCAATTATCCAGTTAAAGTTAACTGAATGAAGTCAACAAGCCAGAGGCATTAATTTTGTATCTGTCTACCTAACTCTTAAACAATTGGTTGACATAGAAGATAATGCTTCTTATTCATTCTATAAATATTAATTGAGCACCAGTGCATTAGGAATTATGTAAGAAGATAGAGAGAAAAAGTTAGAGACAATTGATAATTGAAAACAATTATTAATAATTTGTTAGACATTTTCAAATACTTTCTACTTATGTGTGATGGTGTTACAGAACATGAAGACCCACTAGTCTGGAGGGATGGTTCAGTGGTTAAGTCATGACTGCTCTTCCGTAGCATGCAGGTTTGGTTCCCAACACCCACTCTGTGGCCAGAAATGGGTGGCTCACAACTGTCAGTAACTCCAGTTCCAGGGAATCTGGGGCCATCTCCTGGACTCTGTGGGCACCTTTCATGAAAGTTGTGCCACAGAGAAACATACAGAGACTGCTGTCATAGTCTCTGTGAGTTCATATGTGTATCAATCCTGCTGGATTTTAAGGGTATATGCTTGTGGTCTTGCTGTGACTTGCCTTTATTATATTGAGATATGTCACTTGTATCCCTACCCTCTCCAGAACTTTTATCATGAAAGGGAAGTGGTTATTATCAAAGGCCTTTTCTGCATGTGGCTTCTGTCTTTGAGTTTGTTTATAAGGTGGTTTACATTTATCAATTTACATATGTTGGACCACCCCTGAATCTCTGATGAAGCCTACTTGATCATGGTGGGTAAATAGTTTTGGTATGTTCTTGGATTCAGTTTGTGATTATTTTATTGAGAATCTTTGCACCTGTGTTTATAGGGGAAATTGGTCTGTAATTCTCTTTCTTTGTTGGGTCTTTATGTGGTTTATGTATTAGGGTAACTGTGGACTCTTAAAAAGAATTAGGCAATGTTTCTTCTATTTTGATTGTGGGATAATTTGGGGAATATTGTCACTAATTCTTTGAAGGTCTGAAGAATTCTGCACCGAATCCATCTGACACTGGGATTTTTTTCTTTAAGTCCGGAGACTCTTAATTACTTCTTTTATTTCATTAGGAGTTATGGGTCTATTTCAGTTGATTATATGATCTTGATTTGACTTTGGTTGGTGTATATATCAATCAAAAAAAAGAAAGATTTTCCAATTGGTGGAGTGCAGGGTTTTAAATCATGTCCTTATGATTCCCTACATCTCCTCAGTGCTTGTTGTTATCTCCCCACTTTGTCTCTAATTTTGATCTTTTATTCCAGCCTTTTAGTTAATTTGGGAAAGGGTTTGTCAATCTTATTGATTTTCTCAAAGAACCAACTCTTTGTTTCATTGATTCTTTGTAATTTTTTTAATTTTATTTTATTGATTTCATCCCTGAGTTTGACTGTTTCTTTCTGTCTACTCCTTTTGGGTGTGATTTCTTCTTTTTCTTCTAGAGTTTTCAGATGTACCATGAAGTTGCTAATATGAGATCTCTATTTTTTTAAATTGTAGACACTTAGTGCTGTGAACTTGCCTCTTAGAGCCTCCTTCATTGTATCCCATTCATTAGGATGTGCTGTGTTTCCATTTTCATGTAATTCTAAAAAAGTCTTTGATTTTTGTCTTGACCCCATTTTTTCTATTTAGTAGTGAGCTGTTCAGTTTCCATAAGTTTGTTTCCTGTTGTTGTTCATATCCAGCTTTAATCCACAGTGCCTGATAGGATGCAGGATGTATCTGTTGAGATTTGCTTTGTGTCCAAGTGTATGTTACATATTGGAGACAGTTCCTTGAGATGCTGAGAAGATGCATGTATTCTCTTGTGTTTGGGTGAAATGTTCTGTAAATCCGTTAGGTTCATTTGGTTTATGACACCATTTAGCTTCAACAATTTTCCATTTAGGTTTTGTCTAGATAACCCATACATTCATGAGAAGGGGTTTCCTGCTATTTGTTTGAGGGTCAAGACGTGGTCTCACTATATAATGTATAATATAGTAGTGTTTCTTTCATGAACTTGCATGCCTTTGTGTTTGGTTGCTGCTGGTTGTGTTTTTGCAGTGTATCTAGGCATCTGGGTTTGAGATGATTATGAGTCTAGTTATTGATATCTGGTCTTGTCTTTATTTTGGGTGAGTGTTCCTTCCTTAGTTTCTGTTGCACTCTCTGGAGTTTAGGAATATGATTAGGAATATTGTGGGCTGCGTTGTAGGAAGTGCTTCTAAATCCCTGCCATGTGTGGCTGCTGGTGGTATCAGGTAGAATGCATTTCTATGTGTAAAAGATAGGAATACAGAAATAATAGAAATAGGAATAGGAATAGGAATAGGAATAGGAATAGGAATAGGAACAGGAATAGGAATAGAAATACAAAGGAATTCAGGTGAGCTAAAGGAGGGATGGTACTGAAAGGTTCACTGGATGGAGAAAAGCTGGGTCTTCTAGGAGGTTTGACCAAGTCCCCAGGAAGTAAGAGTCAGAAAGGGTGAACAGGCTGCTGGGGATGAGATGGCAGAACTGGAATTGGAGGACAGGAAGGAGAGTGAAGATTGCCTACCTTGTTCTTCACACATGACCAGTGGGGTTCCACATACATGGTCAATGGGCTTCCAGGCATAGTGCCTCCTGGTATTGGTCACTGAGACAAAGGGATGTGGTGAGGGATGAAGGCTGGCTGCGCAGAAAATCCTCAGGGTCCCCTGGGATTTGGAGCAGAGAGGAAGAGGAGAACATTCCTTCAACACGCACACACAGTTAGGCTACTACAGGACTGGGGTTAAGACTGAGGAATTGGCATTGGAAGATAGGAAGGGCAGTGACAATATCTTACCACGTTCCACATTACCTGACAACATTTAACTTAATTTTATTTATTTATTTATTTATTTATTTATTTACTTACTTACTTATTTATTTACTTATTGAGACAAAGTCTCACAGTGCAGCTGTAGCTGTTCTGGAACTCTATATAGAAAAGGCTGGCCTAGAGCTCACAGAGATTTGCCTGCCTCTGCCTTCTAAGTCCTAGGATTAATATTAATCACCTTTTCAGGCTACCTTTAGCAAAAAGTCTGTCATCTTACCCCAAATAGTTTCTCCATATCATTCCCTTATCTATTTATCTCCCCCACTCTACATTCTATCAACCCAACACGAATCATTAGTGTTTCTTTGTGTCTTAATCAATTTCTTTCTTTTCTACCAATACTCACAATATATATATATATATATATATATATATATATATATATATATATATATATATATATCAAGTACTATAAGTACTACTACTCTATCCCCTACAATTACTGGTACTGAAGGGATACATGTTTTGTAACTGACCAATACTCCCCTGAGTTTATCCGTTTATCCTCCCCTGAATAGTGACTATAGTTGAAGAAAGTATTCTCCTCTGAAGGAGAACTGGAATTCAGCCTGGTGCTATAAACAACAATCTAGTAGGAAAAAATAGATAGCTCTGCCCTATACAATTTAGACCCCATTGAACATTGCAAACAGGTCCAATGTAAGAAACAAAACAAACAAAAAATGCAACCAGTAAGCCAACTGCACATGTACAAGTGCCAACACAAAAGCACAAGTAGTACACACACACACACACACACACACACACACACACACAAACGACAACTTGTCTGTCTTCTTGAAGAAATTACCAATCTCACAGCAATGGCCCTGGTGAGACTGACTTAAATGACATTCTAGATAAAGGATACAAAAGAATGATTAAAAATTTGTTCCAAGAAATCAAAGACTATCTAAACTCCAGAATAAATACCAGAACACATACAAACAGCTGAATGAAATAAGTCAATACAGGATATGAAAATGGAATTTGACAAAAAAGTAGAAATACTAAAGAGAACTAAATTGAAATGCTAGAGGTAAAAATTTCAATGAGAAAAAAAAGGCTCAGTGGGAAGTCTCATAAATAGAATGAATCACGGGGGCAGGAGTGAGGGTGGGGGAGAAAGACTAAAGACAAGGGGCTAAAAGCTCTGTCACTGTCATCTCACCCCCCAAATTTTTCCCATAGTTTTTAAAGTATATATGGGAACTGGAGAGTTTGGTACAATGTGATTAAGAACACAGAATGCTTTCCAAGTGGACTCACAATCCTCTTCAATGCCAGTCCCATGGGATCTGATACCTTTTTTTGCACTGTGTGGGTACCAGGCATGGGGCCCAGACTTAGCTCCTAAGTGCTAGGGTCAAACAAACAAAACTGTACCTTTTATTCTTTGACAACATCTTACATGTATACAATGTATCTTGGTCATATCCAATGTAAACAGTATATCTTGATCATATCCAGTGCATATAATGTGTCTTGATCATATCCAGTCCAAATTCTTTCCCATTCTCCTCCCCTAGAGTCCCTTCATACCTTCATGTCTTCTTATTTTAGAGACTACCAAGTCTAGTTGGTATTAATTGCTTGTGCATGAAATGAATAACTTCTAAAAAAATAGTAAAGATGGAACATGGCAGATCATTAGGAAATGAGGAATAAAAACAAAACTAGGAATTATTGGCATAGACAAAGAAGAGTTTCCATGCCAATGGCATAAAAAAGATATTTAAAAAAATATGAGTAAAATTTTCAAACACAGGGAAAGAGATGCCTATCTCAGTACAAGAGGCATATAGAATACCAAATAGACAGGGCCAGGAAAAAAAGTCATATTAAAGATAAAATGTTGAAAGAAAGTATATCAAAAGAGAAACATTAAGAAACTTATAAAGATAATTCTAACAGAATAAAAGTTGATTTCTTATCAGAAACTTTCAAGGCAAGTGGAGTTTGGAATAGGCAGCCTGATTTCTGAAAGGCCACAGCTGTTAACCCAGACTATAAAACCCAGTCCTGAAAGAAAAAGAAAACCTTTCCACGATTAAAGCAGACTAAAGCAGGCTCCAGGAATGTGTGGATGTTAATCCATGCCTATAGAGGATTCTGAAAGAAGTTATTCAAACTAAAGAGAATGATAAACACACCCTAGAGACTGTGGAGGAAAGAAAATACCACAATAGAACAATAACAGACTAAATGGAATTATGGAAACACCGAACACTACACAGTAGTGCTGCTGAATATTAATGATCTCAGTTACCAATAAAAAAGATACAGATGAATGGCTTGGATTAAAGGGAGTGGGGCCACCAAACTAGATAAGATGGATGAAGCAAACAAGTGCAGGCTGACAGGAACCAGATGTAGATCTCTCCTGAGAGACATAGCCAGAATATGGCAAATACATAGGTGAATGAACTGAGAATGGGACCCCCGTTGAAGGAATCAGAGAAAGGACTGAAAGAGCTGAAGGGTCTTGAGGCTCCATATGAACTACAATGCCAACCAACCAGAGCTTCCAGGGACTAAGCCACTACCCAAAGACTATACATGGACTGACCCTGGGCTCCAAATTCATAGGTATCAATACATAGCCTAGAAGGGGCACCAGTGGAAGGGGAAGCCCTTGGTCCTGCCAAGGCTGGACCTCCAGTGAACGTGATTGTTGGGGGGAGGGCGGTCATGGGGGGAGGATGGGGAGGGGAACACCCATAGAGATGGGAAGGGGTAGGGGCTAGGGGGATGTTGGCCTGGAAACCGGGATGGGGAATAATAATCGAAATGTAAATAAGAAATACTCAAGTTAATAAAGATGGAAGAAAAAAATAAAAAAATAAAAAAGGGGATGGGGTCCCTCTGTTTGATGCCTCCAAGAGACATAACTCACCACCAATGATGGACACTACCTTAGAGTAAAGGAATGGAAAAATGAGATTCTAACAAAAGAGATCAGGAAATAAGCAGGTGTACCCAGTCTAATGTCAGAATTTGTTTTTAATTAAAACTAGTCATGAGAGAGAAATAAAGTTATTTTATACTGATTAAGAGAATGATCCATCAAGAGGGTAATTCTAAACATAAACACACTAAACACAGTTGCACCCAATTGAGGGAGAAATGCTGTAAAATCATAGATGAAACCCAACACAATAATAGTGAGTGATTTAGTAACCTGCTCTCGCCTTGACAAAAGGCCATTGTGATAATTAGAGCTAACTGACGGTATCGAGCAAACTGACCTATCGGGCATCTACAGAATGCTCTAACCAAATATTGAAGAATGTGGATGCTCTCAGAAAGTCATAAGTCTTTCTCTGGAGTAGGTCATATATAGGGCCACAAAACAGGTTTCAAAAAAATATAGGAAAAATTGAAAAAAATTCTTATTTTCTATCTAATATTAATAGATCAAAGTTAGAACTCAATGGCAAGAGAAACTGTAGGAATATTAAACTCATGGAGATCCAACAACACACCATTGAATAATGAATGGGTCATTGAAGAAGTCAAGAAATTCAAAATTAAAATAAAAGATTGAAAGTAGAAACATAACATGTAAAAATGAATGGAATACAATGAAAGCAATCCTAAGAGATGGTGCCTATATTAAAACATACAAGTCTCTCTCTCTGTCTCTGTCTCTCTCTCTCTCTCTGTGTGTGTGTGTGTGTGTGTGTGTGTGTGTTTGTGTGTGTGTATGCACACTTGATTTAAACTAGGCCTTTTAAAATGATTTTTATTATAAAATCATAAATACTGATTTTAGTTCATTTGAAGATATAAAAAACACAAAGGAGACAAGTGGTAGCCAAGCTATTACCTCTAGCTTTTTCTAAGAATGGGAAGGCAATCTATTCAAGCCTGCAACTGTCACTTTGAATCGCCACATTAGAAATACTCGTTTCCTTAATTTCAGCCTACCTCCTCACCTTATTAGAACAGGAAAATCAAACTGGAGGGCTGTTCATTATGTAGAGAACAACTGGCTCTGTGTGTGTGTGTGTGTGTGTGTGTGTGTGTGTGTGTGTGTGTGTGTGTGTGTGTGTGTGTAGTGCTGAGAACTGCTGCTGTGACTGTGTGTGTGCTAGAGTCTAATGCTGTGCCACACCTCAGGCTTGTGGGCACTGTTTTCAGATCTCCAGTTGAGAAAAATAAATTAGAGGAGTAAGAAAAGAGAGGTGTTTTTGGATTACACTGGGAGAGAATTTTTAGTGCTTCTTCTGTTAAAAATCTTTACAAACCTTTGTTGTAGCGCCATTGTTGTAGCGACTGAGACAGAGAAGGTAATTCATAAAATACGTGAAAGTTGGATTTATATATGCAGAACAAGATATGGCTGAATAAGTACACCAAATTCTGCTTGTTCCAATCACCTAAGTTCCTGTTTTTACCAACCTAGACCTGACTTGGAACTAATGATGCTTCTCGTGGACACCAGTCACTGTAAGTTTCATATGATTACAAGACATTTCTAAGATTTCAGCTGCCTTTAGGTAACTGCTCTGAATCTGTCTGTGGTGCTGGCCCAAGAAACAAACAAATAACAACAAATCTTACAGGTACTTGTGAATATCTTAATTCTTCAATTGAAAATCATTTGCTTCATGGAAGATATTACAGCACACGACAATATCCTAATCTAGGTCCCTTGAAGAATCTGGCTTTTCTTGACCATATAAGACACTGTCTGAAAGAACAGGGTGGTATAAACTTTATAAAAATGAGGGAACTGAATAAATTTAATGGGCTAGTTCCAGGTGTGTTAGTCAAAAAATATAAGAAATATGCAAGTGAAACAACATTACTCCTCCAAACAGTATTTGCCTTACAGTAATGGCCTCCAAGGAGATGGATTATATATGCCCTCCACCACAAATTCAAAAGACAGATCATTGGTGTGTTCAATGCAATGTAAATAGAAGGTAGTCGTGAACAAATTCTAAGAGAATGCCAATGTCAGAATATATAGTATTGTATATAATATATAAAAGAGGAATTCAATAAAGAGATAGAAAGGCCAAAGGGATGTTAAACCTAATTATTGGGAATAAAAAGAGAAACCAAGCCAAATCAGAAGTTTGTGTAAAGCCCCACAATAGAATAGACCAAGGGGCAGAGGGCGCATAATATCTGAATCTGAAGACAAAGTAGAAGAATGAAAACAGGCTAATGAGGACAAAGGTAAGTTAGTAAGAGGTCTGGGCGTGCCTCAAGATGTTCACGAGACAATGCAAAGGACAACCCAAAGGATCATGGGTAAAAGAGAGATAAAGAATCCTCTTCTGAAGACATAGAAAATATTTTCAATAAAACTTGCAAAATACAGGTACTATTTCATTGATTGGGGTGGACACTTAAAAGACTAAAGAGTCAGGATCAAAACAACAACAATAACAACAGTAAAAACCCTTCCTTCATCATAGTACATCTAAACCACTAAATATGCAGAATAAAGAGAAAACATTGAAAACATCAAGAAGTGAAAACACAGAGGCAAACCCATCAGGAAAACATCAAATTCTTAATAGAATCCAAAAAGAGTTGGAATTATGTTCTACAAGTTTTGAAAGACATCTCTGGGTTTGCTTTATTGTACCCCAGATTTGGACTGTGTAATGACCAAAAAAGAAATTTTTTTAATTAAACTGGATTTTTCAAGAAAGATTTATTTATTTTATGTATGTGAGTACACTGTCACAATCTTCAGACACACCAGAAGAGGGCATCTGATCCCATTACAGATGGTTGTGAGTCATCATGTTGTTGCTGGGAATTGAACTCAGGACTTACTGGAGGAGAAGTCGGTGCTCTTAATCAATGAGCCATCTCTCTAGCCCTTATTGGATTTCAATAAGCTATAAAGGCATAGACAAAGAGTCATATTACATGTGACTGCCCCCTCCCCTTCCCCAAACACACAGTGCCTCTTAAGCAAAGAGCTTCCAAGTCTATTTTGGACAAATTTGCCTTCTGGAGACACTCCAGAATCTCAGATTACAGGCTTTTATCTCTCCTCTACCTGCTCACCCACTCTCATCTGATGTCTCCATGTTTCTAGGGTTGCAAATTCTACTTCTGGTACTAGAGATGGAATAAGCAGAAACTCAAACTGAGAACAGAGGAGCTGTTGGTATTTGTCTTATAAAAATAATCATTCCTTGATGTGAAAAAATATGGTGACATCTACAAATAAGAAATAAAATCTAAGAACTAACAAGTTCCTGCTCTTTCCAGTATAAGAAGAATCAATTATAGAATTTGAAGATTGTCAGGTTTTTTTTTCTGGCTTTGTACTTAACAATGCTTACTTCTTGGTTTTTGATGTGTTTGCACACGTGCATACAGGGGTGCAAGTACATGTGTGCATGTAAGTGTGGATGCCAGAGGTCGATGATGGTTATGCTCCTCAACTCCTCTTCATCCTACATTGAAAGACAGATTCCTTCACTCAATCTGGAGCTTGCTGACTCAGCTTGACTGCCTGGCCAAAAAGCCCCAGGAATCTTTCAGCCCCCAGCTCCCCAAAACTGGGATTACGAGCAGGCACCACTGTGCCTGATTCCTCTCTCTCTCTCTCTCTCTCTCTGTGTGTGTGTGTGTGTGTGTGTGTGTGTGTGTGTGTGTGTGTGTGTTGGGGATTAAACTCTGGACCCCATGCTCGTATGGCAAGCATTTACCATCCGAGCCATCTCTTCACTCTTCAGCTCCAATATGTTTGCTTCCTGGGCTCACGGTCAAGTAGTCTTGTGAGTGAGTGGTACCTCAGGTAGTCTTGAGAATGCGTGGGACCTTTTTTCTCCCACAGGAACAGCAAATGGAACAGTAGATGACAACGGACAGAGAGCTAGGAAGTGTCAGGTTTCAAGAGGGGCCAGCAACATATTAATTAAATATAGTGATTTTTTTCCATATTTTACACATACAGAACACATTACACGTGTGGTCAGTTATGCATAGGATTATAGGAACACATGTTTTTCTGCCTGAATCTGTTTCTTAGAAAGATAACGGAGACAAGGCTGAAGATGGGACCCTACTCCTCTGTCCCTAAAAAAAAAAAAAAAAAAAATCTACTAAGAAGGTAAGGAGCAGCCAAACTTTCTCATCACAAACTCCTTTCTCTGCACTTTTAAAGCTACTTGAGAAAGCCTGTAGCATTGCTGGCAATAAGACGGAGGTTTCTGGGTTCCCAAATGTGTCTTTGATAGATGCCTCCAAATGCATTAAAGTTGCAGGTACATTTCCTTTCTCATTTAACTCCCCCATCACCTGTGGATAAATAATTGCACAGCTGTGTCAGGCGGCCCCAGCATAAGACTCAAAGTTATTCAATTATGCTGTAGCAACAATATCTTCTACAAAATCAGAAAGATGAAAATCCACTTAGTGTGCGTGTGTGTGTGTGTGTGTGTGTGTGTGTGTGTGTGTGTGTGTGCCCAAGCACACATGTGCAAATGTGGAATGTGCATATGTGCATGATTGCAAGTGTGTGTGTGTGTTTGTGTGCGCTCGTGCACACATGCATGCAGTTTACCTAGGCTAACCTTAGAAAAGCTGGGTATCATTTGTGTTCCTATAAAGGAATAAGACAGGGTATGTGAGACACAGCACTGTTTTTATAGGGTGGGAGAAGGGATTATTTCTCCCATAGTATTGCTGAGGCATCCTCTGTTGCCTAAATGAGTGGGGAGAAGATCGAGCCCTGAGGTCTAATGAAGTTGGCTTCATATCTTTCTTGATTGCATTCCACTAAATCTTTCTAAACTTCAAGGTCTTCATCAGCACATGCATAATAACTATGTATACATTGTGTTGCTCTTGGATTATCTTTGTATATTATATGATATAGACCAAGTGCTCAAGAGAGATTAACAACATTGAAAGAAATGTAGACAGTATACTGATCCCTGAATCATAGACCACAGGCTGCTAAAAGGGTCCAAGAGTTCTTCCTTCCACCCAGGTCTCTGGCTAGATAAAGCCAAACGAGGTCTTCTCTCTAAACTATTACTAAGCATAAAAACAGTGAGCAGGATTTTCCAGTGGCTCAGCGGTTAAAAGCACTGGGTGCTCTTTTAGAGGTTCTGAGTTCAACTCTAGCAACCACATGGTGGCTCACAACCATCTATAATGGGATCTGATGCCTTCTTCTGGCATGCAGGTATACCTGCAGATAGAATCCTCATACATAAAAATAAATAAATATTAAAAAAAAACCAGCGAGCAAATGCAGTTACACAGGAGCGCGCGCGCGCGCGCACACACACACACACACACACACACACACACACACACACACACACACACAGAGAGAGAGAGAGAGAGAGAGAGAGAAACACACTCTCAAACTGCCATATATATATATAGTCAAATTCCTTAAAGTTCATTCTATGCATAATTTTCACAAATCCAAGAGCCAGTTTGAAGGGCTATTCTTTTCAAAGAACGAATTTGACAATAAAACAAAGTAAAAATAAAGAAGTCCTTATTTAGGTCCCTCTGTCTATCAAAGGCAGACATAATTAATTAGTTTCTCCCTCTCCCTCTCCCTCTCCCTCTCCTCCTTTCCTCTCTCTGAAAACATATGGGCTGGGGTTTAACTGTCCCTAGCCACATTTTTCTATGCCCACTCTTTTAACGATAAATTAGCTTACTCCTGCTCCAGCAAGCTGGGCTTCCTGCTACTTATGGTGAGAGGAAAGGGGTGGTGAAACAGTGAACAGAAGCAGGGTTTTCCTATGTTAGCATAGAGAAGAAACAGTTCTGCAGAGTTAGAAGCTCAAGCAAACACAAAAAGACCCTACTTTTCTTACCCGCCATTCTTATTCCACAGATGTATTTTCAGATACAAAAACATGAAGCTAGCAAACACTATTATACTAGGTTGAGAATGTACAATCCTTTCTTCTCTGCCTTTTCTTTTTTTTTTTTTAAAAAAAGTGTCACTAAGTTTTAATACTATCCAGAGTGCTGTTAAGTGCCTTTAACCTCAGAGCTCTTTAGCAAGTTCCAGGCTAGCAAGCACTACATAGTGAGACCCTATTTCAAAACGAAAAAGTTAGTAATATCCCCATGATTAAAGATCCATTCAGATAAGTTATTGGAAGAAAGATGGAGAAGAAACCACAGCAATGACAGACAGGATGCCACCAAGCCACACTCTAGACACAAGTATCATTTGTTTTGTGTGTAGGAAACTCCCTTCCTCTGCACAACATGAAATGAAAGACAGAAATGGAGAGATCTGGATACTATCAGGTATCTAGATATGGGACCACTGCCCTCCTGTGTGTACTCAAAACACTCAGCATCCTTTTGTCAGAGATGGTTATCCCATAGACAGGAAGAGTGATGCTCTGTGGAACTGCCCAGCAAAACACCCTCAAAACTAATGGGAACTGTCATCATAAGGACATTTAGGCCAGTTGGTGATGGAGAACATCTTTAATCCCAGCACTCAAGAGGCAGAGCCAGGTGTGTCTCTGAGTTTGAGGCAGCCTGGTTTCCACAGTGAGTTCCCAAGACAGCCAGGGCTACATAAAGAAACCCTGTTTTGAAAATAACAACAATAACAACAATAAAAAAACAGGACATTTAATAACTACCCACCTCACTAGTTATCAGTGTTAGTGTTCCTATAAGGTCTTCAATGGACTTAAAAAAAAGAAAACCATTAACACTTGTTTGTAGTCAGTGTGTGTTCCATGATGTGTGGAGGACAATTTGTGGGAGTTGGTTCTCTCCTACCATATGGATTCAGAGGTAAAGCTCAGGTTGTCAGGTTTCATGACAAGTACCCTTACCCTCTGAGCCAATTCACTGACCCCAAAATGTATTCTCATTTTTCAGACTAACAAGTTAGCAAATGGGAAAAGGTATTTACTGTATTTCATAACTAACGTGTGCCAGGGTAGTGGTCACCTCCAAATCTGCCCTAGTATAGGGTTCTCCTTCTGTCCAAGTGAACTTCAGCAAAGGTTTTGCTCTAGGCCCTCATAATCTGGTTCCTGAAATGGCAGGCTCAGTCTATTGTTTTGTTTTGTTTTGTTTTGTTTTGTTTTCAATGGCCTTGTTCTAAACCAGGGGACAATGATCTATGGTGGTCACCCTTTCAGTTCTGAATGAGTGATCTTACTGAGTATATAGCAAGCCAAATGGGAAGTGGCAGATAAAGGCAGCAGATAGTAAAACATCATCACATTGAGTGCTCAAAACACCCAGCAGAAACCAAGTAGGGATGTCCCATTCGCCGTCAAATGGGTATCTTGATAGTGTCCTGGGCAAAATTCCCTCAGATGAACCATCCAAACAAAAGAACTGATACCAACAAAGATGACATTAAATCAGGTGCTTGCAACATGCCGCAGAAGCCGACCAAAGTAGCTGAGGCAGTTAGCTGGAGTTTCTAATACACTTTCTATTCACAGAGGAGCATCTCCTGACTGAGTTTCTAGCGTCTCTTTTCCCACTGTAGACACAATTTCATCCTGAAATAAGTAATCTCTGCAGGAAATGGCTTGCCTTCTGGTCATCTGCAGGACACAATGCCTTACCCTTTTTCTTCCCTCCCTGTCATAGGGTCAGGGGGTTCAGCCTATCCCTTGACCAGGGGCCTTGGAAGACACTTTGAGACAAATATGCTTAGGTTTGAAGAGGGAGGAGAGACAATATGACTTTCAAAGTCAGCTTCTTCTCAGTGAGCTCAAATGACATGCCACATATTGCAGAGTCTTTCATCTGTTAGCTAAAATTATTGCATTCTTTCATGACTGGTATTTCCACATGAATTCTCCATGTAAAAAAATGAATATCGTTTTCAATTGCAGCCTCTCACCCATAAAAAGGTGACTGGTAGGCATTATTACAAATCTTAGAACCTACTTCAGTAACTTTCTGATTTCCATCTTTAAATGTTGTTCCATCTTTATCCACTCAAAAACATCAAGATTTTTTTTTCTAATAAGATTGGAAAAAAATCAGTAGCATAGCATTGTTGGAATACCATCATTGCTCTTGGCACACAGTCTTTCACAAAGAATTATATTATGCCCTTTCTGTGCATTGTTCAGTTTAATTCTTGTCATGATTATGGGGAAAATATTATTACTGCTACATTATTGGAACACAGAGTTTTAAAAAAACTTAAATTACTTTTCTGTAGTCTGCTGAAAGTACAGAGTGTATCACGGAAGTACACATCCTGGCTACTCGTGGAGGGACTTCTTTCAATTAATGAAGAAATGTGAAAAGCAAAAATAGGATTTCTATGAAATTAAATTTGAGTTTTTATTCATTGACTTATACAGATAGAAACTTAATAGTCGACCCTACCTACGTGTGGTGCAAACAAGTACCTTTCATTGATGAAATGATGGTGACACTGGGAGAGTCAGTAAATCTCAATCTTTCAAAATGTGATTGGCCCACAAAATCATATTTTATGAGAATAAATGTGGAGTGAAAAAATAATACATTTCTGGACCAGTGTATGGTGCAGGCTCTTATTACCAACCCTGACAACCTGAGTTTGATCTCTGAACCCATATGGTAGGAGAGAAGAAACTCGTAATATGTCTGAGAGCCACTGCCACCCAGGAGCATGAAATGGCCACACAGGTGCCTGGTGGCTGTGAGAACGGCATGTATGCCCTTTGTGAATTTGTTGCCAATTGAGGACAGCCATGTTCTACCTTCAGAGCCTGACTCAGTGGCCAGAGGGAAAGAAGGGAGTTTTCTGCCACCCCTTTACCTAGTCACTTCTTTCATTTGTTACAAGGAAGAAACAGAAGCTGAGTCATGGCAAAGGGAATAAGGCCAAAGCAAGTTCAACTAGGTAACCAGGAACCAAGAACCTGTCCAGTAATAACAATCACTACAGCCTACACTCTAGATTTATGCAAATAATAGAGCAGTAATCATTCAAGAACACCTCCATGTTCACATGCATCAAGAGGGGCCTTTGCAAATCCCCCAGAAGGGAAAAAAGAAAACAGCAACAAAAAAGTAAAAAGGGAAAAAGAAGGCTTGTTACTAGATTTAATGTTCTTCCCTTCAAAGTATTATAATGTCCACAAGATGTTAAAGCATAAAATGTCAAATTTATGCTAGCAACATAATTTTTAAAAAAAAAACCCAAGAGCAATTTTACTGGAGTTTGAGAGAAAAATAACAGGACAGGAAGCTGTAAATAAATATCAGCAACTGCCAGGAAGAAGGAGATGGATAAGAGGAAGAGAGAAAGTCAAGCTCTCTGAACCAGAAGTGAAGGAAGCAGGCAAGGTCATCACTGAACACCTGATGATGAGGAGGGTAAGAGAGTAAGAATTTAAGCAGAGAGTGTTTTTTCCCATATATGAAAAAAAACTTGAGATACTAGGAAGGATCTGCAGAGCTTTTCATTTGTTAAATGTACTCATGAAGATTTTACTAACTCGATCAGTATGAAGGATTAAATATACCCCAGTAAACCACCTCTGCATTCTCAGATGGCATGTAAGTATCCAAATAAGTAGTTTTCACTTCTCATGTGGATTCTTGGGGAAAATGGCAACGGCTATATACCTGAACTTATTAAAATTAAAATAACAAATTGCAGAGTTATTTACAAAATGGCTGCTAGATTGTGGGGCTTTTAATTCCTGAGGGCCAAACTATAGTTTACATCCTGATCAAATCAAAGTCATTAATAATGTATCAATATATAATGCAAATGAACATCTGTATTCACAGTCTGTATCCTAGTAAACAGAGACTCCCAAGACAAACCAAACTATCACTGGATGTCTTAGTGAGGGTTTTACTGCTGTGAACAGACACCATGACCAAGGCAACTCTTGTAAAGTCAACATTTAATTGGAGCTGCCTTATAGGCTCAGAGGTTCAGTCTATTATCAAGGCAGGAGCATGGCAATGTCCAGGCAAGTGTGGTACAGGAGAAACTAAGATTTCTACATTTTCATCTGAAGGCAACTAAGAGAAGACTGGCTTCCAGGAAGCTAGGATGAGGATCTGAAAGCATGTGCCCATAGTGACACACCTACTCCAACAAAGCCG
Source organism: Rattus rattus (assembly GCF_011064425.1). Taxonomy (NCBI): domain Eukaryota; kingdom Metazoa; phylum Chordata; class Mammalia; order Rodentia; family Muridae; genus Rattus; species Rattus rattus. The sequence goes on along the minus strand of NC_046155.1, from coordinate 229,814,428 downwards.
CATCTCCAAATAGTGCCATTCTATGGTCCAAGCATATTCAAAACCACAACACTGGATGACCTTTCACAGCTTTAATGTGGCTTGAAAAGGTGCCCACTGTTATGTTATTTTTATTTTACTTTCAAACATTGGTAGCTTTATATACCACCCCCATCTCTCTCTCTTGTGTGTGTCCCTGAGTATCCTACAACTGAAGTGAAAGAAAGGGAAAACAAACCAAAGAGCGTATAAAGTTCATGAAATTTTTAATGTAGTCAGAGTTTTGGCTACTTTATGGATTCCTTTTTCTACCACTCTTTTCTACCTCTACTCTACCTTCCCAATTCCCCAACACTAGGTAGGAGAGAAAGAAGGCTAGAGGAGAAAGGTGGTGGTGGTATTGCTAGATGACTTCCTGCTGATTAGGGGTGTAGAGTACCATGGGGCAAGTATGATCTTTGATGTCAGGATATCCAATTTATTTTCTCATTTCTTTGCTCATGACCACTTGACAAACTAAAACAGCAGCCAGCAGCCAGCAGCCAGCAGCCAGCAGCCAGCAGCCAGCAGCCAGCAGCCAACAGCCAGCAGCAATGGCCACGACCACAGATCCTCCTGGGGCTCTAGCATTTATATACCCTTTCAAAAGTCCCCAAAATTCCAAATGTCATACACTTCTAAAAACTATTTACAGCTGTCAAAATCACACCCATGCTACAGCATGAGGCAAATCATAGTCAGCTGCTGTGGACAATCTAAAGCAACTGGGATCATACCTGGAATTAAAACAAAGCCATATTCCTCTGACATTTCTGTGTTTCCTTTTTTTAAAGAAACCAAAATTCTTACTATAGGTTGAAGCAAAAATAAGAGTGTCCCCATAAGAATAGGAATTGTTTCTCACACTGAAGCCTGCAAAGTTGTCTTCAAAGTGGCAGAAGTCAGAAAGTTATACTCAGCGAAGCTCAGCTAATAAATGGCTTTTCAAAACGTAGGAGCATGTGACAGATTATAACAACACAGATCTCATTTGTTTATTTATTGTTAAATATAAGATTTTTATTATTTGAAAATTTAATGTAGGCCTACAATATATTTTGTTCATACCCCCTCCCAGATCCACTCCCCTTGTTCCTGCTTTTATTTTTCATAACTCTCCAAGTCTAATTCCTGTGGCCCATACATTCCTAGATATGGGGCTTTCCACTGGAGCATGGTTCCCTACCAGGAGCCATATCTATAAATAGAACTCACATAGACACAGTTCTATTTTAACTTCTCATTCCCAGGTATGTTATCAGGATGAAAGAAAAGGCTCTATAGAGTCTGACTGTTGGGAGTCACCGAATAACAAAACTTGGTCACTCAGTATCTTTGGTTTGTTTAATACAGTGCTGGAGATCACATTCGGGACCTTATGCATGCTAGGGAAATGCTTTGTTGACTTTCATTTATTTCTCTTATTTTAAATTTTGAGTGTGAGTGCACATGTGTGCGTGCGTGTGTATGTGCGTGCGTGCATGAGTACAGATCCCCACTAAAGCCAGGCCAGAATGTCAGATCACTTTGAGCTAGAATTATCTGCAGCTGTGCGCTGTTTCATAATAGTGCTGGGAACTGAACTTGGATCCCCTGCAAGAGCATTGTGCTCTCTTCAACTGCCAAGCTATCTGTTCAGCCCTGTTGGCTTTTAAAATTTATACAACTTAACCCACATCACTCACAAAACCCTTTTCTTCTTTTAAAAATGTAAATCCTTTTTTTAAAAAAAGTATACAAAATTAAATGTCAAGAATAGTAAAATTGTTCTTATGAGATAGTTTTAGAGGTGTGTGCTGCTAAGCCTGTGGATCACAGTTCAATCCCTGGGACTCACCAGGTGGAAGGAGAGAAGTGCTCAAATGTTCCAGGATATGTGCACCTTCCATTGTGCATGCGCGCAATACATGCATACCAACATACAAAATAAGCAAATATAGAAAAAAATTAAAAGGAAGTAGACTAAATTAAAGTGTAATTGTGCAAGCTAGAGGAAGGCAGACTTGAGCAGCCTAGAAGGAAAGAGCTCTCTTCATCTGCAAAGGAGGCCAGCTTAGCGTTTTGAGCCATCATTGGAAACTATGGGGAAACATAACATGGTATATTTCTTCATTGATAGCTGCTGTGTCTGATAAATGAGAACTCAAATGGGAGCAAATCCTACAAAAAGAAAAATCAATCTCAATCATTTACAAAGTTTTTGAAATGTCTAGATTGTTCCTTGGCCATTTTCTCAAAACAAAACAAATCTCCATCCCCCCTTTTGTACTTATTATTCCATTTCCCAAAAATCTGAAGGGTTACAAGTTGTGCTGAAGAATTTATTTGCAGCTGAAGAGTGCCCAGAAGAGGGTGCTAATGGCCACAAAGCTCACACAAGTCCTCTAGGCCAGAGACTTCAAGATGTTAACCCCGGATTTGGCAACTCCTTGATGATCAGAGCATCTTAAAACCAATGAAGGAAAAGTAAAAATGTCCCTATCTTAAAAACAATCCAAGGACATAACATCACTAACTAAAAAGAATACATACATACATACATGCATGCATACATGCATACAACTTGTGAGGAGAGATAAAGAGAAAAGTCATGGCTGTTGCTTCCCATTGAATTGTTTCATTTAAACACTTCATATCATGTGCATGGTTTCTTTTAAAGTGCGATTTTAATTCACATCAATTAGTTCTTTTATTAGTGAACATGCCAAAGCTAAGGCCATTTCAATGACATTATGGCTGAAAGAATGTACACAGAAATTTATATTTTGTTCAAAAGTTTATTGGTGTTCTACCTAAAAAATATCATGTTTTATGTATCATAGTCCTTAAGTATATCACTGTTTCAAAACTTTAACATTACTGGGTAGTTACAAATCTTTGGAGAAACATTTTCAGAGACTAGGCATTTTCTTCACCTTCCTGCTTTACCAGACTCTCACTGTTCCTTGTGGCTGTCGTTTTGTAGTACCTCAGAACCACACCAGTTCAACTAAGAAGAAACAAGCTTCCTAGCACTTTCTTCCCCGGGTTGTTCTGCACAGTCATACTGGAGAGAGAGAGAGATCTTTTGTGAAATCCAAAAGTTAGGCATAAAGAAGTCACCCTTGATACCTGCTTTGAGACTCAGTCTTAGTCTACTTTGTGGGGATATCACAGAATCACAGAATACTGGATGATTGGTAACTTATAATAAACAGACACTTATGCACTCATAAGTGCATAAGTACTTTCAAGGCTGGGAAGTCCAAAATCAAATGCCAGCATTTGACAATGGTTTTTTCTTTGTTGCAAGGGGTAGGCACACTCTTCCAACTATCTATCTATCTATCTATCTATCTATCTATCTATCTATCTATCTATCTATCCACCCACATGTGTGTATGTGTGTATATATATATATATATATATATAATTTGTAATTATATATATACATACATACCCACATCTATCTATCTATCTATCTATCTATCTATCTATCTATCTATCTATCTATCTATATATCCATGTGTGTGTGTGTATAATTTTGTCTTTTGAAACAGGGTATCACTATGTAGCCTTGGCTGGTCTGGAGCTTGCTATGTAGACCTGGATAGCTTGGACACCTTCCTCTGTCTCCTGCGTGCTGAGATTAAAGGTGTGCACCATGACGCTTAAGCACACTTTTCCTTTTTTTTTTTTTTTCTTTCAATATGGCATTGATTCTGCCTCCAAAGGTGGATCCCTTGGAGCCCAATTATCTTTTAAAGCTCCTCACTTTTAATATTGTTATCATGGCAATTAAATTTCTGCATGAGTTTTGGAGAAAAAATTCATACCAAAGCAGGTGCCCAGCACAGGGCAATTTACCTTGATTGTTGCTAATCTGCTCCTTAACAACCTGGTGTACCAGGCTTATAGCACTACAGATCTACTGGATTTCCTCTTTAAGATTTCCTGAGTCCTTGGCTAGCTTCTACATTTGTGTGAAGTATGTCCCTCATGATTAATCACTTGTGTCCTAAATCATTTGTGTCACCCTGCCTCTTCCATGCAACTGCCTGTTAACAGCATCGTTTTGTTCTGCTCCTGTACTTGGTACCTGCTTTGGCTTGAATATCTCAGAACTCATGCCAAAACTTAACTGCCATTGTAACAGTATTGAGAGGCTGTGGGACTTAGAAAGTAAAATGCTGTGTATGAATCTCCCAGAAGTTTCCCAATGATGAAAACAAGCCTATGCCAGGTATGGCTTTCTCCCTCTTACCTCCGATTTACCCTTCTTTCTCCTGTTTCATACTATGGAGGGAACTGCAAAATTTGCTTCTCTGGCAATAGAGAATGCTAAAGGGACACTGAATGAAGCTGGAAATCCCAACCTCATTGTGCTCTCTCCTGTGGAGACCAGCATTGCAGGACATCTGGGCTGTTCACTCTTGGAAAGAGTTTTGTCATTTAAGCAGTCTTTCTAAGGAATTTCAGTGCTATTCTGGAGTCAGCATCTTAGTGATGTTTAGCAAGTATTGAGGATGTTCCTCAAGGATGGATGGCATCCCAGCAAGTTGGGTTGGTACTCTAGAGGGCTGCTCATCTGTTTGTCCACCCTACCAGGAACTTTTATATTGCCCAGTGGGTACCATGATCCCCTCAAAGGTTGAATCAGCCCCTGGCAGTGTGAGAACCTGCTTCCAAATGTGTTTCTTGGCTGGCTGAGATGTGGTGCTGCTCTTTCCCTGTGTTATTCGTGAACTTACTAGAGCTTTCTTTCTCCATTTGTGAACATGCTATGCTACTCATTAATATTGCTTATATTAGCCTTCCCCTGAGTGAATTACTGTGTGTTTTCCATCTCCAAGTTGGATGCTGACCAATGTCTTTTGCTTCTAGCTGTTTTTAAACACAACTTAATTTTATTAGTTCAGGACTTTGTTTTAGAAGGAACATAAATTACTTTTAATATGACTTTATAAATAAAGGGATTGCCTGAGCATGGCAATTCAAGAGGCTATTTTGCTTTCTCTGACCACACACAAGGCTATTTCTCAAACTGGGATCGTGGATCCCTGTGAGCAGTCTCAGAAAAAAATGGTGGCTGCGTAATGAACCCCCCTCCACAAATTCAATCGTTGACACAATGACTATTATTTCTCATGGGACAAGAAGACTCCAAAGTTGCATCAGAAATGATGTGGACTCCCGTGGGGGAGGGCCCAGGAGTGGCAGGACCCCTGTGCCTGACACACTGCAGGAACCTGAAGGAACAGACCGGATAAACAGTTCTCTGCACCCAAATCCCGTGGGAGGGAGAGGTAAACCTTCAGAGAGGCAGACACGCCTGGGAAACCAGAAGAGACTGCACTCTGCACACATCTCAGATGCCAGAGGAAAACACCAAACGCCATCTGGAACCCTGGTGCATGGAAGCTCCCGGAAACGGCGGCGCAGATCTTCCTGGTTGCTGCCGCCGCAGAGAGCTCGTGGGCAGCACCCCACGAGCAAACTTGAGCCTCGGGACCACAGGTAAGACCAACTTTTCTGCTTCAAGAGACCTGCCTGGTGAACTCAGGACACACAGAGGCAGAATTCCTCTAGGACCGGGCACTTCCTGTGTTTACCGGGAGTCCCACACCCGTGGATCCCGGCCCGCAGCAGCTCTCTGCTCCCAGAACCTGTGGGAGAGATACCTTACCGCCTGGTCAGGTGGGCACTCCTGAGGCTGCAGAGCGGAAGAGACCACCAACACTGCCCACCCCTGCCCACATCCCTGGCCCAAGAGGGAACTGTATAAGGCCTCCTGGGTTCCCGTGGGGGGCCCAGGAGCAGCAGGACCCCTGCGCCTGAGACACCTTCGGATCCTGAAGGAACAGACCGGATAAACAGTTCTCTGCACACAAATCCCGTGAGAGGGAGAGCTAAACCTTCAGAGAGGCAGACATGCCTGCGAAACCAGAAGAGACTGCACTCTGCACACATCTACTGATGCCAGAGGAAAACACCAAACGCCATCTGGAACCCTGCTGCACTGAAGCTCCCTGAAACGGCGGCGCAGATCTTCCTGGTTGCTGCCGCCGCAGAGAGCTCGTGGGCAGCACCCCACGAGCAAACTTGAGCCTCGGGACCACAGGTAAGACCAACTTTTCTGCTGCAAGTGACCGGCCCGGTGAACTCAAGACACAGGCCCACAGGAACAGCTGAAGACCTGTAGAGAGGAAAAACTACACGCCCAAAAGCAAAACACTCTGTCCCCATAACTGGCTGAAAGTAAACAGGAAAACAGGTCTACAGCACTCCTGGACACAGGCTTATAGGACAGTCTAGCCACTGTCAGAAATAGCAGAACAAAGTAACACTAGAGATAATCTGTTGGCTAGAGGCAAGCATGAGGAACCCAAGCAACAGAATCCAAGACTACATGGCACCATCGGAGCCCAATTCTCCCATCAAAACAAACATGGAATATGCAAACACACCAGAAAAGCAAGATCTAGTTTCAAAAACATATTTGATCATGATGCTGGAGGACTTCAAGAAAGACGTGAAGAACTCCCTTAGAGAAACACAGGAAAACATAAATAAACAAGTAGAAGCCTACAGAGAGGAATCACAAAAATGCCTGAAAGAATTCCAGGAAAACATAAATAAACAAGTAGAAGCCCATAGAGAGGAGACACAAAAATCCCTGAAAGAATTCCAGGAAAACACAATCAAACACTTGAAGGAATTAAAAATGGAAATAGAAGCAATCAAGAAAGAACACATGGAAACAACCCTGGATATAGAAAACCAAAAGAAGAGACAGGGAGCTGTAGATACAAGCTTCACCAACAGAATACAAGATATGGAAGAGAGAATCTCAGGAGCAGAAGATTCCATAGAAATCATTGACTCAACTGTCAAAGATAATGTAAAGCAGAAAAAGCTACTGGTCCAAAACATACAGGAAATCCAGGACTCAATGAGAAGATCAAACCAAAGGAAAATAGGTATAGAAGAGAGTGAAGACTCCCAGCTCAAAGGACCATTAAATATCTTCAACAAAATCATAGAAGAAAACTTCCCTAACCTAAAAAAAGAGATACCCATAGGCATACAAGAAGCCTACAGAACTCCAAATAGATTGGACCAGAAAAGAAACACCTCCCGTCACATAATAGTCAAAACACCAAACGCAAAAAATAAAGAAAGAATATGAAAAGCAGTAAGGGAAAAAGGTCAAGTAACATATAAAGGCAGACCTATCAGAATCACACCAGACTTTTCACCAGAAACTATGAAGGCCAGAAGATCCTGGACTGATGTCATACAGACACTAAGAGAACACAAATGCCAGCCCAGGTTACTGTATCCTGCAAAACTCTCAAATAACATAGATGGAGAAACCAAGATATTCCATGACAAAACCAAATTTACACAATATCTTTCTACAAATCCAGCACTACAAAGGATAATAAATGGTAAAGCCCAACATACGGAGGTAAGCTATACCCTAGAAGAAGCAAGAAACTAATCGTCTTGGCAACAAAAAAAAGAGAAGAAAAGCACACAAACATGACCTCATATCCAAATATGAATATAACAGGAAGCAATAATCACTATTCCTTAATATCTCTCAACATCAATGGCCTCAACTCCCCAATAAAAAGACATAGATTAACAAACTGGATATGCAACGAAGACCCTGCATTCTGCTGCCTACAGGAAACACACCTCAGAGAAAAAGACAGACACTACCTCAGAGTGAAAGGCTGGAAAACAACTTTCCAAGCAAATGGTCGGAAGAAGCAAGCTGGAGTAGCCATTCTAATATCAAATAAAATCAATTTTCAACTAAAAGTCATCAAAAAAGATAAGGAAGAACACTTCATATTCATCAAAGGAAAAATCCACCAAGTTGAACTCTCAATCCTAAATATCTATGCCCCAAATACAAGGGCGCCTACATACGTAAAAAAAACCTTACTAAAGCTCAAAACACACATTGCACCTCACACAGTAATAGTAGGAGATTTCAAAACCACACTCTCATCAATGGACAGATCATGGAAACAGAAATTAAACAGAGACGTAGACAGACTAAGAGAAGTCATGAGCCAAATGGACTTAACAGATATTTATAGAACATTCTATCCTAAAGCAAAAGGATATACCTTCTTCTCAGCTCCTCATGGTAATTTCTCCAAAATTGACCATATAATTGGTCAAAAAACGGGCCTCAACAGGTACAGAAAGATAGAAATAATCCCAAGCATGCTATCAGACCACCATAGCCTAAAACTGGTGTTCAATAACAATAAGGGAAGAATGCCCACATATACGTGGAAATTGAACAATGCTCTACTCAGTGATAACCTGGTCAAGGAAGAAATAAAGAGAGAAATTAAAAACTTTTTAGAATTTAATGAAAATGAAGGTACAACATACCCAAACTTATGGGACACAATGAAAGCTGTGCTAAGAGGAAAATTCATAGCGCTGAGTGCCTGCAGAAAGAAACAGGAAAGAGCATATGTCAGCAGCTTGACAGCACACCTAAAAGCTCTAGAACAAAAAAGCAAATACACCCAGGAGGAGTAGAAGGCAGGAAATAATCAAACTCAGAGCTGAAATCAACCAAGTAGAAACAAAAAGGACCATAGAAAGAATCAACAGAACCAAAAGTTGGTTCTTTGAGAAAATCAACAAGATAGATAAACCCTTAGCCAGACTAACGAGAGGACACAGAGAGTGTGTCCAAATTAACAAAATCAGAAATGAAAAGGAGACATAACTACAGATTCAGAGGAAATTCAAAAAATCATCAGATCTTACTATAAAAGCCTATATTCAACAAAACTTGAAAATCTGGAGGAAATGGACAATTTCCTAGACAGATACCAGGTACCGAAGTTAAATCAGGAACAGATAAACCAGTTAAACAACCCCATAACTCCTAAGGAAATAGAAGCAGTCATTAAAGGTCTCCCAACCAAAAAGAGCCCAGGTCCAGACGGGTTTAGTGTAGAATTCTATCAGACCTTCATAGAAGACCTCATACCAATATTATCCAAACTATTCCACAAAATTGAAACAGATGGAGCACTACCAAATTCCTTCTATGAAGCCACAATTACTCTTATACCTAAAGCACACAAAGACCCAACAAAGAAAAAGAACTTCAGACCAATTTCCCTTATGAATATCGACGTAAAAATACTCAATAAAATTCTGGCAAACCGAATCCAAGAGCACATCAAAACAATCATCCACCATGATCAAGTAGGCTTCATCCCAGGCATGCAGGGATGGTTTAATATACGGAAAACCATCAATGTGATCCATTATATAAACAAACTGAAAGAACAAAACCACATGATCATTTCATTAGATGCTGAGAAAGCATTTGACAAAATTCAACACCCCTTCATGATAAAAGTCCTGGAAAGAATAGGAATTCAAGGCCCATACCTAAACATAGTAAAAGCCATATACAGCAAACCAGTGGCTAACATTAAACTAAATGGAGAGAAACTTGAAGCAATCCGACTAAAATCAGGGACTAGAGAAGGCTGCCCACTCTCTCCCTACTTATTCAATATAGTTCTTGAAGTTCTAGCCAGAGCAATCAGACAACAAAAGGAGGTCAAGGGGATACAGATTGGAAAAGAAGAAGTCAAAATATCACTATTTGCAGATGATATGATAGTATATTTAAGTGATCACAAAAGTTCCACCAGAGAACTACTAAAGCTGATAAACAACTTCAGCAAAGTGGCTGGGTATAAAATTAACTCAAATAAATCAGTAGCCTTCCTCTACACAAAAGAGAAAGAAACTGAGAAATGAATTAGGGAAACGACACCCTTCATAATAGACCCAAATAATATAAAGTACCTCGGTGTGACTTTAACCAAGCAAGTAAAAGATTTGTACAATAAGAACTTCAAGACACTGAAGAAAGAAATTGAAGAAGACCTCAGAAGATGGAAATATCTCCCATGCTCATGGATTGGCAGGATTAATATAGTAAAAATGGCCATTTTACCAAAAGCGATCTACAGATTCAATGCAATCCCCATCAAAATACCAACCCAATTCTTCAAAGAGTTAGACAGAACAATTTGCAAATTCATCTGGAATAACAAAAAACCCAGGATAGCTAAAACTATCCTCAACAATAAAAGGACTTCAGGGGAATCACTATCCCTGAACTCAAGCAGTATTACAGAGCAATAGTGATAAAAACTGCATGGTATTGGTACAGAGACAGACAGATAGACCAATGGAATAGAATTGAAGACCCAAAATGAACCCACACACCTATGGTCACTTGATTTTTTGACAAAGGAGGCAAATCCATCCAATGGAAAAAAGATAGCATTTTCAGCAAATGGTGCTGGTTCAACTGGGGGTCAACATGTAGAAGAATGCAGATCGATCCATGCTTATCACCCTGTACAAAGCTTAAGTCCAAGTGGATCAAGGACCTCCACATCAAACCAGACACACTCAAACTAATAGAAGAAAAACTAGGAAGCATCTGGAACACATGGGCACTGGAAAAATTTCCTGAACAAAAACACCAATGGCTTATGCTCTAAGATCAAGAATCGACAAATGGGATCTCATAAAACTGCAAAGCTTCTGTAAGGCAAAGGACACTGTGGTTAGGACAAAACGGCAACCAACAGATTGGGAAAAGATCTTTACCAATCCTACAACAGATAGAGGCCTTAAATCCAAAATATACAAAGAACTCAAGAAGTTAGACCGCAGGGAAACAAATAACCCTATTAAAAAATGGGGTTCAGAGCTAAACAAAGAATTCACAGCTGAGGAATGCTGAATGGCTGATAAACACCTAAAGAAATGTTCAACATCTTTAGTCATAAGGGAAATGCAAATCAAAACAACCCTTAGATTTCACCTCACACCAGTGAGAATGGCTAAGATCAAAAACTCAGGTGACAGCAAATGCTGGCGAGGATGCAGAGAAAGAGGAACACTCCTCCATTGTTGGTGGGGTTGCAGACTGATACAACCATTCTGGAAATCAGTCTGGAGGTTCCTCAGAAAATTGGACATTGAACTGCCTGAGGATCCAGCTATACCTCTCTTGGGCGTATACCCAAAAGATGCCCCAACATATAAAAAAGACACGTGCTCCACTATGTTCATCGCAGCCTTATTTATAATAGCCAGAAGCTGGAAAGAACCCAGATGCCCTTCAACAGAGGAATGGATACAGAAAATGTGGTACATCTACACAATGGAATATTACTCAGCTATCAAAAACAATGACTTTATGAAATTCGTAGGCAAATGGTTGGAACTGGAAAATATCATCCTGAGTGAGCTAACCCAATCACAGAAAGACATACATGGTATGCACTCATTGATAAGTGGCTATTAGCCCAAATGCTTGAATTACCCTAGATGCCTAGAACAAATGAAACTCCAAGACGGATGATCAAAATGTGAATGCTTCCCACTCCTTCTTTAAATGGGAACAAGAATACCCTTGGCAGGGGAAGAGAGAGGCAAAGATTAAAACAGAGACTGAAGGAACACCCATTCAGAGCCTGCCCCACATGTGGCTCATACATATACAGCCACCCAATTAGACAAGATAGATGAAGCAAAGAAGTGCAGACTGACAGGAGCCGGATGTAGATCTCTCCTGAGAGACACAGCCAGAATACAGCAAATACAGAGGCGAATGCCAGCAGCAAACCACTGAACTGAGAATGGGACCCCCGTTGAAGGAATCAGAGAAAGAACTGGAAGAGCTTGAAGGGCTTGAGACCCCCATAACAAAATGCCAAGCAAACAGAGCTTCCAGGGACTAAGCCACTACCAAAGACTATACATGGACTGACCCTGGACTCTGACCTCATAGGTAGCAATGAATATCCTAGTAAGAGCACCAGTGGAAGGGGAAGCCCTGGGTCCTGCTAAGACTGAACCCCCAGTGAACTAGACTGTTGGGGGGAGGGCGGCAATGGGGGAGGGGTGGGGAGGAACACCCATAAGGAAGGGAGGGGGAGAGGATGTTTGCCCGGAAACAGGAAAAGGGACTAACACTGGAAATGTATATAAGAAATACTCAAGTTAATAAAAAAAAAAAAAAGAAAAGAAAAAAAGAAATGATGTGGACATAGGAAGGAGTGTAAAATTGGGAGCTCAACCTCCTGTACCAAGGTTTAAACACATAATAAGGTTCAACCTTAGTTAAATTTTTCTGTTTTCCTCTCTGTGAGAATATATTGCCATCATAGCACTTCAGTGTCTGTATTCATACAGGTTCTCACAAAGGATGACCTTTAGTGTGTTCAGTTTTATTTATTTATTTGGTCATATGTGTACTTGTTAATTACTTGTGCTATTGAATCACTTCTAACTTGTTCAGTGTGTTACAATGATTATCTGCCAACACATATCACTGTTATCTTTCACAGGTTTTGATAGCCATAGACAAACAGAAAGGTCTATAAGCTGAAGTACACTAACTGCTATTATAGGAGCTGAGTGCCTGGTATTGCATAAGAATTTCCTCTGTGATAAAACCATCTGTCTGGGAAGGAAACTCATTAAAACAAAATTTTCCAGAGGAAGCGAAAGACTCTATCCAGCTAGAAAGCTTGCTATCACTCAGGAAGTACTCAATTCAAAAACTTCAGGATGTTCCCAAAACTGACCAGATTTTCAAGGTCCCTCTCTCCCCAATCTTATATACACTGTAAAGACTCTGAAAGAAACTCTCTAACCAACAGGGCTGCCTTTTGCAGAAATCAGCTGAGTGACTGAGAAGAGACTCAGACCACTGGAGCTGCCTAAAAGAGAGAGTCTACAAACCAATGAGTTGTCTGTAAGCTATATAGTAAACACATGTTTCCAGCTTTTGGATGCTGCCACTCACATTGGGGTGGGCTTTGGTTGATGCAGCTGTCTTTGAGTTATTTCTGCTCCTGTATATCTTCTCACTTATATTCCTGTAAGTAACCCCAGTGGTTGGCCTTTGGTGGTTTCCATTTTTTGATCTGTTATGAACATGTAGGTTCACATGTCAAGAGAAATGGCACCACACAAACCTGGCATTTAAGGGAGACTTTATCAAGCTAGCATCTGCTGAGACAATCTTTAGCTCCATCCACTCAGGGAGGGGAAATGTATGAAGCATATAAGAACTCATTATCTTGAGTCCTTTGATCACAAAACTCAGAGGACCCAGCCAGATGAAACCTGGAGATTGTACCTGCTTCTTCTAAGGAGAGATAGGACCATAGGAGTCCACTCAGGATGTTGCTGGAAAGCCAGGTACTGCAGATCCTCTTTGAAATAGAAAGCTATCAGCTCCTACGGTGTTCCACAGTGTATAATGTATAATGATTTTAAAGTCATCTATATTGCTATGGCATTAACTATCTTGAAAATGACATCAGGGGTTAGGGATTATAGCTCAATTGCTAGAGTGCTTGCTTAGCCTGTACACTATCATGGGTTGAATTCCCAGCACTATATAGCCCAGGCATGATGGTAAGTGCCAACAGTCTTAGAATTCAGGGGGTGGAGGCAGTGGGATCAGAAGTACAGTGTAATCTTTGAGCTACAAAGATTGTTGATGAGCTACAAAGCTCAGTTGATGTAGTATAGGGAAGATTCAGTCTGCTGGAAGTGATTGTAACATGCATAGCTAAATTTAGACCCATGCCAGACATATTTACCACCAATTTCCTGGTCTATTGAACACAGAGGAAACAGGTACAATAGTTATATTCATTGTTCAAACTGTATAAGGTTGTCCTTGAAGGGTGGTCAAGAAGAAATAGTACAATAACCACAGATGATTTGACAGGCCTTAGAGACATAATCATGTCCAGAAAAGGATTGTATGTACAGGTGCTCTTCATATTTTAAATTTTAAAAACATTTTAACTTTGTGAACAGCTTTAGACTTATAGAAAAGTTCCAAAGTAGCGTTCCAAGTTTGGCTCATTTATTATCATGTTATTTTATTTATTTGATGATCTTTGTCACAGCTCAGGATGCAACATTATCTATCAATGAGAGTATATTCCCTGGGTCTCCTTAGATTTTTATTATCCAGAATCTCACCAAAGGAATGATGTTACATTTAGGTTATACCTTTGTAGACCAAAAGTTTCTCCTCCCAGACTTTCTTTGGTTTTAATAACCTTAGTGGTTTTGACAAATACTGGTCAGGAATTTTGTAGAATGTCATTAAGGGTTTCTATAATTTTTGCATTTTCATTATTTCAAGAGTCTTATGATTATTAACTTTTTCAAACATCTCCCTTCAAAACATATGACTAGAAAATATGCTATAACATGTCCTTATGAGTCTGCAGCCTTTATCAGAGCAAACTGGGAATCACGGTTATAAACGTGCTATCATCTGTTCAAACTTAAATTTTAGGAGCCAGGAAGGGGGTGGAGGGAGGTTAGAAGGGAGGGAAGGAAGGAGGGAAAGAGGGAAGAAGGAAGGAGGGAAGGAGAAAAGGAGAGGGAGGGGAGAGGGGAGGGAGGAAACTCCCACAGAATTTAGATAATAATCTCAGTATGTCTCTGAAAAGGAGCCAGTCATCAACCACACACACTCATCCCTCAACTCTGACTTAAGGAAGCCAATAGTTCTTTCCCCAAGACAGTCAGCATTGATTACTACTAAGTTTTCCCATGGAAATAACCTTAAAAGTATAAGCCTGAACATTAATCAAACTTCCAATGAAACATGTTTTCTTTCCTTTTTTCCAAAAGAGTAATGTCCAAATTCAGAAACAGAAAGAATTGTGTTGGTCTATAATGTCTGGTACCACAGGAGTGTTATAGAAGAGCTGTGGTAGACTTGAGTAAATCAGACTCTACAAGAAAGAGTTAATCAAAACACCATTTAGAAGCCTGCTCTATTGTTATAGCAAGAACGGAAGTTCCTAAGCCCTTAAGTACTAAAAACTGCGGAATGCTCAACAATACCAGCAGCAATTGAAATAGTACAATATTTAGCTCGAAAGAAAAGACAATACTCAGTATATCCCTTGGAGCTTAATATTAAAATATTGGTATTGGAATTCAGACAGGTCAGAAAATGTGTTCAGTGAACAGAGAAGTACTCACGGTACTAGCCAGCTCTAGATAGCTTCCACCTGTAGAAGTGCCAAAACTCGGGGACTGCGTGAGAAGCTTGTGGAGCACAGCCTGCTGAGGCAAAGAGCTTTCACCATACTCCAGCAGCTTCTGGAGGGGCAGCTGGCTCTGCAAGTCGGGGCTCTGGAGATCCCTGGCACCTGAATCATACTCCCAGCTCTCCCTGGTTGCTGACAAAGCACCTAGTCCAAGAGATGCAGGGAAAATAAAAAGACATTTCTTTCATTAGCCTGGGGGTGGTCAGGAAGCGATGATTTGAAGCTTCTGAGTCTTCCAGGTGCCAGCATCTCAGAACACATGTGGCTCTCAGGCTGCCTGCTGAGCACTTTCCCTTTCAAATTGACACAAGGGCAGCCTGAAGGTAAAAGCAATTTAAGTAAAGAATTCAGAAATAACTGTGCAGTGAATACGCATGCCCTCCCCAATACAAAAACTTATGGGGGGTAGGGGAAGCACAGGAAAGCCAAGTAAGAAAAGAAATGCAAACTAAAGCCACATCTGTCTGTGATTTATGCTTGGTTATTATGTTGACTTAGTGCTTGCTGGTGATTCTGAGGAAGAAGGACACAAGGTATAGACTTAACCAGGACTTCCTGATACCTCTCGCTTGGAGGAAGCTGGGCTCTGTTGGTATTAGATGCAGCCACACAGTTGAGTGGCAACAGACTAAGGACAAACTGACAAGTCTCACATCCAGGTCTTCACATTAAGCCCCTCAGTGTGATTACCCCATGCCCCTTTGCCTTCTGGTAGAATCCAGGTGGGATCAGCACTTGGAAAGTCACATAGTTCCTATGGTAGAGCCAAAAGATGAAAGATGCCTAGATCCCTAAATCATCTCTCATGGGGAGTGGGCTGCTCATGCTAACTGCCCCGTGTTTTTACTTTATGTGAATAGGAATGTAGCTTCTATTACAGTGGTTCTCTACCTTCATAATGTTGTGACCCTTTAATACAGTTCCTCATGTTATGGTAACCCCCCATATAATTATTTTGTTGTTATTTCATAACTGTAAGTTTGCTACTGTCATGAATTATGATATAAATATCTTTGTTTCTGATGGTCTCGGGCAACCCCTTAGTAACCACTTGTTTGATTCCCAAAGGGTCTGAGAACCACTGTGTTTGATACAATTCTTTGTGTATTGGTTAGAAGACTTTGGTGTTACCCATTACAACAGATTAAAATCTAATGGTACTAATGATTGTAATGCAATACAAATGTGTAATGAAACTCGGATCTAGAAGAGGAGCTAAAACCCTAGGCTTCCATTGTTGCCTTTGGTAGAAAAACTAGACTAGGAGAAAATCCTACTGCCTTGGATTGTACTTCAGAACAGAAGTCTCTTTTAAGTACATGTGATAAGTGGGACCTCTATCTTAGTTAAAAGAGGGCTGGAAAAGTTTTATAGAAAGGTAGGACTTTGTTAGGTAAATCATTTTTTAAAAGATTTATTTATTTATGTATTTATTAATGTATTTACTTATTTAATGATTTATGAATGTGAGTACACTGTCATTGTCTTCAGACAAACCAGAAGAGGCCATCAGATCCCATTACAGGTGGTTGTGAGTCACTATGTGGTTGCCGAGAACTAAATTCAGGACCCCTGGAAGAGCAGTCAATGCTCTCAACTGCTGAGCCATCTCTTAAGCCATTTTAAAATAAAGGAGGCATGTTCACAAATGTTGGGTGGCAGATACATGATCAAGATCAACAGGCACAGTGCTAAGTACTGGGTACTCAGTAAGAAGCATGCTAAATTGTAGCTCCTGACTGCGGAGTTTTGCAATTTTTTTATATATAGGACTTTCAGTTATAACAAAATATTGTATTGTGAAATGAGAATATAAGCAAACTATTTTGTGATTCGAGTACAGTGACTTATGGCAAACTACAAATTGTGGAATGGTGGTTCAGACATGAATATACAATCTCCATTTTGTGGATTATTGCTGAAGCTAATCATTGTGATTTGGAAAATTGTCTTCATACGTTTTACCACTACTATTCTCTAATTATCTTAAGTTTGGCCCAGAAGTTTCATACTGTGCTATATGACTAGATATACCAGTCATTTTTTTTTTTATCAAAGAATACAGAACTGTTGCCATGTTTGTTCAGGGTCTGTTTCACCTTGCCTTTGTTTAAAGTAATGGTGGTACTATGCTTGCTAAAACATACAGCCTTAAGTGCTAAGCCAACAGTCCAGCATTGAGATATGTCTCCAGACCTCAATGTCTCTTTTAGTAAACAGCCTATCATTTATTAATTTTTATGTATATGAATATGATGTCATCAGACACAACAGAAAGGGGCATCTGATCCCATTACAGATGGTTGTAAGTCACCATGTGACTGCTTGGAATTATACTCAGGACTTTTGGAAGAGCAGTCAGTGCTCTTAACCGCTGAGCCATCTCTCCAGCCTTCAATTATTAATTTTTAAAGAGTTTATTTATGTTATGTATTTGCATGTAGACATGATTGCAGATGCCTTCACAGGCCGGGAGAGGGCAGCAGGGGGAAGTGAGTGCTCAGAACCAAATTCTGGTGATCAGCTGGAGTAACAGTTGCTCATAACCATGGGCTATCTCTCTAGACCCGTTATTTTTATAAGGAAGGCTTTATTTTGATGTGGGTTCAAATTATCTGTCCTTCCCCTCCCTGTTCTTCTCCATGCTTTGCTAGTTGTCTGATTACCTCAGGGGTTTTTGCCATGGCCCCAGCATTATGAGACAGGAAACTGAATGAGATCAGAGTTGAACAGTAGATCTCATCTACTAGAGTGAATCTCTAGATGGCCTTCACACACAACACAAGTACACACCAAGGTCTTCTTTCTTCCTACATCCATACTATCCCTAGCACTGCACACAGGTCTGTGATATATGAGACCTTCAATAAACATTTAGTGAACATATTGCTGAATTATGCATAGTTTTAGTGCCCCAAGGTTTCATTCTTTAATCTGGAAAAGCAAATGTGTACTACTTTAAAATATCAAAATAAATAACACACACATTTTTTCTTTATGGCAACTGAAAGCCTGACTTGCAAATAAAATGTAATAGTACTGGGATGAGCCAGTCAAACGAAGCATAAAGTATGCCATGCTCATAGGTCCTGGCCCAGTTGCAAGCAGCTCTATCCAACTGCTTCATATTTATCAGCACACAAAGGCCTTACTCATTGGTTCATACTCCTGCTGAAATGATCCTGAGCAACTGGAACACCCTGCTAAGGAACAAGTCAGTCAATATGCATCCATACAACATAAAAAAGGAAATATAGTAGTATGCTCTTTTTGTCTATGTTCTCAGCAGATTTTCTTGGAGAGGAAGCACCATTCTCAAGACAAAACCTAATCAGGCAGGTGGAATTATTTAACTGAAAAAAACTTCAAAAGCAAAGGTGTGATGATCATCTTTCTGGACTTTATGTGCATGGTAGCTCCTGGTGGCTTGAGCCTCTTGCCAGTCTCTCTGCTCAGCTCCTTTTTAATTTCTGCTGGTTCCTGAGCATCAAGAAAGAAAAGACTGAAGACTCTTTCTCCCTTTCCTCATGGTTGTCTTTCTCCCTTCCTCCCATCCTTTCTGCTTGCCTGTCCTTCAACAGATACAAGAAGCAGTAACATGCTAATTCAATTAAAAATAGAAATCTTCAAGTTCCTCCAGAGAATTACTAAGCCTGAAAAGCAACTTCAGCAAAATGGCTGGGTATAAATTTACTCAAACAAATCCATAACCTTCCTCTACTTGAAGGATAAACAGGCTGAGAAAGAAATTAGAGAAATGACACCCTTCACAATAGTCACAAATATCATAAAATACTTCAGTGTGACTTTCTTTAATCAAGCAAGTGAAATATCTGTATGACAAGAACTTCAAGTCTCTGAAGAAAGAAATTGAGGAAGATCTCAGAAGACAGAAAGATCTCCCATGCTCATGGATCATCAGGATCAATATAGTAAAGATGGCCATTTTGCCAAAAGCAATCTACAGATTCAATGTAATCCCCATCAAAATTCCAACTTAATTCTTCATAGAGTTAGAAGGAGTAATTTGCAAATTCATTTGGAATAACAAAAATCTCAGGATATCAAAAACTATCCTCAACAATAAAAGGGCTTCTGGGGGAATCAACATCCCTGACCTAAAGCAATATTACAGAGCAATAGTGAAAAAAGTGTATGGTATTGGTACAAAGACAGGCAGGTAGATCAGTGAAATAGAATCAAAGACACAGAAATGAACCTACACACCTATGGTCACTTGATTTTTGACAAAGGAGCCAAAACCATCCAATGGAAAAAAGATAGCATTTTCAGCAAATGGTGCTGGTTCAACTGGAGGTCAGTATGTAGAAGAATGCAAATTGACGCATTCTTATCACCATGTACAAAGCTTAAATCTAACTGGATTAAGGACCTCCACATCAAACCAAATGCATTCAAACTAATAGAAGAAAAAGTGGGGAAGAGCCTCAAACACATGGGCACTGGCGAAATTTTCCTTAACAAACTAGCAATGACTTATGCTCTAAGATCAAGAACCTATAAATGGTACCTCATAAAACTGCAAAGCTTCTGTAAGGAAAAGGACACTGTCATTAGGACAAATCAGCAACTAACAGATTGGGAAAAGATCTTTACCAATCCTACATCTGATAGAGGGATAATACCCAAAATATACAAAGAACTCAAGAAGTTAGACTCCAGAGAGCCAAATAACCCTATTAAAAAAGGGGTACAGAGCGAAACAAAGAATTCTCAGCTGAGGAGTATCAAATGGCTGAGAAGTACTTAAAGAAATGTTCAACATCATTAGTCATCAGAGAAATGTAAATCAAAACAACCCTGAGATTCCACCTCACACCAGTCAGAATGTCTAAGATAAAAAACTC
The DNA here is from genome assembly GCF_011064425.1 of Rattus rattus. Lineage (NCBI taxonomy): Eukaryota > Metazoa > Chordata > Mammalia > Rodentia > Muridae > Rattus > Rattus rattus. The sequence goes on along the minus strand of NC_046155.1, from coordinate 229,794,387 downwards.
AGGAGACAACAGATGCTGGTGAGGATGTAGAGAAAGAGGAACACTCCTCCATTGTTGGTGGGATTGCAAGCTTTGAAATAAGTCTGGAGGTTCTTGTACATTGGACATTGTACTACCTGAAGACCCAGCTATACTACCCCTGGTCATATACCCAAATGGTGCTCTAATATACAACAAGGACACATGCTCCACTATGTTCATAGCAGCTTTATTTATAATAGCCAGAAGCTGGAAAGAACCCAGATGCCCTTCAACAGAGGAATGAATACAGAGAATGTGGTATATCTACACAATGGAGTACTACTCAGCTATCAAAAACAATGACTTCATGAAATTCATAGGCAAATGGATTGAACTAGAAAATAACATCCTGAGTGAGGTAACCCAATCACAAAACAAAACAAAACAAAACAAAACAAAACAAAACAAAACACATGGTATACATTCACTGATGAGTGGATATTAGCCCAAAAGATCGAATTACCCAAGATACAATCCACAGGCCACATGAAGCTCAAGAAGAAGGATGACCAAAGTATGGATGCTTTAGCCCTTCTTAAAAGGGCGAACAAAAATATTCATAGGAGGGGATATGGAGACAAAGTTTGGAGTAGAGACTGAAGGAATGGCCAGTTAGAGTCTGCCCCACCTGGGTATACGGTCCATATATATATACAGCCACCAAAACTAGATAATATTGATAAAGCCAAGAAGTGCATCTGACAGGAGCCTGATATATCTGTCTGCTGAGAGGCTCAGCCAGAGCATGTCAAATACAGAGGCGAATGCTAGCAGGAAACCATGGAACTGAGAATGCAGTCCCCATTGGAGGAGTTAGAGAAAGGATTGAAGGAGCTGAAGGGGGCTTGCAACCCCATAAGGACAACAATACCAACCAAACAGAGATCCCAGGGACTAAATCACCACCCAAAGAATATATCTGGACAGACCCATGGCTCCAGCTGCATATGTGGCAGAGGATGGCCTTGTTGGGCACCAATGGGAGGAGAAGCCCTTGGTCCTGCCAAGGCTAGACCACCCCCAGTACAGGGAAATATCAGGTGGAGTGGGAAGGGGAGATGGTTGAGGCAGGGTAATACCCTTATAGAAGTGGGAGGGGGATGGAAAGTGGGCTTATGACCAGGAAACCGGGAAAGGAAATAACATTTGAAATGTAAATAAAAAATATCCAATAAAAATAGAAATCTTCATTTTAAAGAGCTTGACTTGTGATGAAAGGCTGGAATAGGTTTGAAGACATATCTGGGGCATTGGGAGTACTTCCTTTCTCACTGTAGCACTGAGGAAGGAGGTTTATTAGTCCTCTCTTTAACAATACTTTGTCATTCACTCTACAGTGCCAGGAGAAGAATTCTTTATTCTCTCTGTAATTCCATTTTCTGTATTAACATGAATGTTCTTTCTCCACAGCAGTTGCTCCTTGAGAGAAGGAATTTGGTGAATGTACCATTAGGCTACAACTCTCCCAGTTGTTGATATGTTAATATTTACCAGAACTGTTAAGTCAAAGAAATATTGAGCGATTTTAAACTGGATGGCATCCAATTGAGTTGTTGGACTTAGAGGTCCCATGGAAATCCCCAAACAAATCAGGCTGTTGCTCTTCCCAAACTGACAGGAAAGCCCCATTGCTGAAGACGACAACCATACAATTCATTGAAGATGGAGAGGTCAAGCTGGTGCCAACATAGAGTCTTCATTCCTATGTTCTGGTGTCTTTGGTATGGGGAGGGACTCTGTAGATTACCAACCCAGCCACAACTCTTTGATGTACAATGCTGCTGGCTGGAAAATATGCAAAGGAATGTCAGACAAAGCTTGTGGAAGCAGTCAACTAAAGTCCGATTGGGTTTAAGGCCTTAAGATCGATACCTAACACTGCTTGGGTGACCAAAAACCTAAGACTAGATAGCTCAGGGACATAAGGTAAAACCAAATACTACTACTCAAAAATAAAGAGAAATAAAATGACTCCTAATCATATTCTGCCAAACTTATAGATCAGTGCTTTATTCAGCTTTCATCAGAGACCCTTTTTCCTGAAGCAGATCTGAACAAATCCAGAGACCCACAGCCAGACATTACACCCACAGCACCTTGGAGCACATTTTTCAATGGGATGCCTCAATCAGCCATTCCCCTCCAAACTCCTACGGGAGGCAGAAAGAGTGTAAGAGTCAAAAGGAATGTACAACGTGGATACCAGAAAACAAGGCCTTCTAAAGCAACCGAATTAAAGCACATATGAACTCACAAACATGGAGGCATCATGCACTGGGCTTGCGTGTGTCTGTACCAAGTCCTTAGCATGCATTATGGCTTGCAGTTCAGTGGGTTTTTTTTTTTTTTGAGTACATAAAAGGCTTCCTGAGTGTATACAAGCATGGGCCTCTAGTTCTTGTGCTTTCTCTTGGACTCTTTTCCTTCTTTTGGCTTGATTTGTCCAACTTCAGTGAGCTGGGTTTTGTTTTATCATAGTATATTTTATTTTGTTCTGTTCTGTTGCTATCTCTTAGAAGCCTGTTCTTTTCCGAGAGGCAGAAATGGAGTGGACCCTGATGGGATGGTAGGAGGTGGGGAGGAACTGGTAGGAGTAGAGAGAGGAGAACCTAAAATCAGGATATAATATAAGAGAGATAGAAAACCTATTTTCAACAAAAGGGGGATAAAGTGTGATTCCCATATGATATGGATTGTGTTCAACATTTGTACATCGGTAAACTCAGGAAGAGAATGATCCATGGACAAATGAGCATTCTTGCATAAAATGGCACATACCCCACTGGCCTAATGTAGCTCAATGGGCCCACTCAACCCTGATGGGATCCACATTACTCTGTCTTTACTACATGCCCAGAAGGTGAGAACCAGAAATATTTAATGAATGCGTATGAAGTGTCAATGTTTATTGCTGCTTAGATTTTTTTTAATGTTGTCTCAAGTGTGATAGCATCTGAAGATTCTGAGTCTTTTCTTTTTTTCTGTGTGTTGGGATCAAATCCAGGGTCTTACACTTGCTAAATCAGTGCCCTATCACTGAACCACACACTACCTCTCCCTTCTGTTTTTTTTATAACATCTTTTATCACTAGGACATGTATAATGAATAGATGGACATCCTTGGTTGGTTGAAGCAGAAATGGTCAGCATTCTTCTGTTCACTTGTGAATATGTTCTGTCTATAACAACCACTAAGCAGCTGCTCTCAGAGTAGGAATCTGACTGTCTGGCATCCCTAGACTGAGGTTCAGTGCCATCCCTACATATACAAAGCCAAACAAAGCCATCTTACCAGCCATTGCATCTCTGCCGGGCTCTCCGGTGATAGACCTATGTGTCTTTACAATAGTAAGATTGAATACTGAGTGTTAAAGGCAGGCAGTAGAAAGTATAAACATTTTGTTAGTCAGAATAGCACAGGGATGGATATGTAGCTAAGGTAGTAAAGTGGGAGCTTAGCTATTGAACCCTGGGTTCAGTCATGAAGGGCTCGTTCCCTCAGAAAACAAAGGAAAAGCAAAGAACACGTGTCAGTTTGGCTTGTTTATAAAATGCAGCTGGGAAAGTCCCGCTCTGGGAGAAAGCTGGAACAGAAAGAATGCCGAGCATGGCAATTCTTGCACTGTAGGTACTTGGCAGCTACAGGCTGGTACTCTAATCTCATCTTCCAAATGCCACCCAGGTTGGGCTCCAAGGCCTGCAATTACTGTGCTTATTCACTAAAGGTGTTCTGCCATCTTCCCAGAACACCTCCTTTGGTGTACTTGAATTCACCTTAAAGGCAATAACAGAACTCCTGACTATAGGCAAAGCAATGTGTGTGTGTGTGTGTGTGTGTGTGTGTGTGTGTGTGTGTGTGTGTATGTGTGTATTACTCTGTACTACAGTCTATGTAGTCTATGAATAGCAATTATTTTTTTCAATTTTTAAAACAAGATATTTTTCTTTAATCTTAATTTTAGGAATATTGCTTTCTTATTTTTTCTTGGAATCATAATTAAAGAATAATTGGGATTTTTGTCAGGTGTGGTGACCAATGACTGTAATACCAGCACTCAGGAGGCAGAAGTGGCTGGGTCTCTGAGTTCAAGAACAGCCTGGTCAACATAGTGAGTTCCAGGACAGTAGGGGTTATATAGAGATATCCTGTCTGAAGGAAGGAGAAAAGAGGAAGGGAGGGGAAAAGATGGAATTAGTGCTTTCTAGTTATATAGCTTAAAGTCAAATGAGAGCTTTATCAGGTCATTCAACCTTCATGACAGTCGCCTTGCTTTTAAAATGAGGGTGGACAGAAATCAAATGAAAACATGAGGAGAACCTAAGACAATATCTGTAAATGTTAACAGTTATGTGGTCACATTTATTCCAGTCCATTTTAGGCACAGTGAGCAGAGACGCAGGAGACAGGAACTTGCTCAGCTCCTGCAAAGTAGGTGCTATGATTAGTAATTCTTATAAAACAAAACCTTGGACACATAACTAATGCCTGAAATATCAAACTTAATAAATAGAATGTAAACAAAGTGAAAAAAAAACAGTATGCCAATGCCAAAAGTTACTTTACTCTGATTATGAACTATTCCATTAATGTGCCCTGAGGCTGGTGAGATGGCTCAGCAGGTAAGGGTACTTGTCATCTAGCCTAATGACATGAGTTCAGTCCCTGGGTATCACATATAGAAAGAGCTGATACTTACAAGTTGGCCTCTGACTCATACATACCCATACATTTCCACACACACACACACACACACACACACACACACACACACACACACACACACACACACACTCATACACAAGACAAAATAAATAAAAATAAAAACAGTCTTTGGTTCTGGGTTGGATATACTTTGCTTCCTTGTTCTACTTGGGCAACTCTTAGGAAAGTCACCTTTCCTAAAGCAGAGGCTAGCTCAGTGCGGAACATGCCCATCTCTATGATGGTGGCAGTTTAGAAGCTGGGAAGTTATGACAGATATAATGGACCCATTCAGTGGCCAGGATCCCTCTACCTTTCTTCCTGTTCATCCTTTATGTGAAGAATGGCTTCTCTCATCCCAGTGCAGGAAGAAGACAGTACAGTGTCTTAAGGACCTGGTGCCTCTATTAATAGTACCTTGTGATGCTGAGTACAGGTAATGGTAGTTTATCTTTCAATTATGTGGATGGTTCAAAGAATATTGCTTCATTTATGACCTTCAGTGGCAAGAAAGGAAATTCTCTTTTCCAAGTTCCAGAAGCATCTATCCCTCTAAATCCAGAGCTAACACAAGAGGAAGAATTACAGGAGAACATGAACAAATTGCCTTCCATGTGTCAGAGTTTCCTGTCACAACATGCTTACTGTGTCTCAATAGTACTGTGACAACAGAAGCAGCAGGAAGGTAGTTTGTCCCCTAAAGGATCAACACAGAGGTTGCTCATTTATTAAATTCAACCAATGCTTAGCACCAAATTCGGGATCCTGGTTCCCACAAAGGACACAGACCTCTCTGACTTCAAATCTGATAGCAAATACAGGCCAATTATCTAAACATCTGTGCCTGAGATAGGGGAGAGATCAATGCTGCTTATTCATTCTTTACCAGAAAACATAGACATAAAGCACTTGCTTTGTTAAGGGGACCTTAACAACTTTACCTCTTCGGTGATAAGTTAGTTGTGTTTGCCCTAGGCTAGCTTTATACTGGTACTTATTGGTATCTTATTCTAGCTGTGTTTTGTCTTATGTATTCTTGCTAGGGGCAATGTCCTGAGTGTCAATGTAACCATCAAAATAGAGCGAGAGATGCATTATTAGGAGCTTCAATCTCTCTCCCTTCATCTCCCTCATACTGCTAATGGGAAAGAAAAAGAAGCCAGGAAGTGCATTTTTCACACTGAAGTGGGTTTATTGCACCATCACCATTAGTGGATATTTTTAAACACCCTGCTGTGCACCAGCAAGTTCAACAGTCCTTGATGTAATTTTCCACAGGCTGGGGGAATAAACACTTTATAATTCTCTTCCAGCTCTAGTTTCTATTGTTCTCCTCTGCACCAAATTTAATATAAAAGGCGAAGCGTGTGCCCTTTGGCAGTTAATAATTTAGTTAGGGAAGCACAGCTGAGGCTAGCATCTTTAACCTTCTACAAAACAATTAAAATAATACTTGGCAGCTTATTATCTTGGCTTGTCTAAACTAGATGAAGGGAATAAGCAAGGAGGTTGATTGAGGGCTAAAGAATTCAGAGGAAACTTTAGGGAAGAGCGTTACAAAGAAGAGCCTAAAATAGGAAGAACTGTTATCTAAATTTTATTGAACTGGACAGAAGGCTTGGTCCCTTAGGCTCCTGAACTGGTTTGGGATATTACATTGCAATTTCCCTCTCTTACAAGGAATATGGAAGACCTAGATATTAGACAATCCTGGGTGTCATTCTTTTAGCTACCATTGACGGGAGGGTGTGGACAGGGACATGGCTCACCCAGACTCACTCGCTGTGAAGAGAAGCACGCCACACAAGCACTGGCTGGCATGCCCAGAGGACCTGCCCTATTTCTTGGCTGAAACTCAGCCTAATCCTAATGGCAACTGCCAGGGAGGAAAATATGTAAATAGAAATAAAATGATTCCAAGTCTAGCTTTATAGCAAAAAAAGAACTATTATACTTTATTCCTAAAAGGTTGGGATTTTTACCCCTCATTTGCTTTTTTAATGGGGTGGACTATATCACTTAAGTATATGATAATGTAAATGTTAACCCACTTTTCATTTCTAACTAGAAATGCATGGCATGTTCTGTATACACGGCTGTTTATGACTCACTAGTATTGGTTTATAATTTTTGTATCTTGGTTGAAAAGTATAGTTGCTTTGTAATTTCACTCTCTGTGTCCTTGTGGGGATTGAGTCCTGTCCTTTCCTTTCCTTTCCTTTCCTTTCCTTTCCTTTCCTTTCCTTTCCTTTCCTTTCCTTTCCTTTCCTTTCCTTTCCTTGTCTTTTCTTTCATTTCATTTCCTATTTCTATCTTCCTTCTTTCTTCCTTTGTTTCTTTCTTCTTTCCTTCTTTCTTTCTATTGTTTTTTTTTTGGGGGAGGGTTTTGTTTATTGTGGGGTTTTTTGTTTGTTTTTTTTTTCCTTGAGGCAGTATCTCATGATGGAGTTCTAGTTTCCTGAAACTTTCTACATAGACCAGGCTGACCTCAAACTCAACGGAGATACTCTGCCTCTTTCTCTAAGTGCTGGGATTAAAGGCATGCACCCTGTGATGTTTTTGGTATTAAGATGTGTGTGAGTCTACACAGAAGTGCAATTACTTGCTCATTTTGTCTTAGGTAGCTTTTAGGATTGAAGCTATCTGGGCCTATTGGGAAGATTCTTTTTAAATCGTTGTTACAATTTTATTTGTTGTCATAGAATCCCCCAGATTTTATATTCTTTAATGAATCACTTTTATACTATTTTTTCTGATAAACATGCCTGTCTCTTCTAAAATTTTAACAATATTTTCAGAAAGCTACTCCCAATGTTTCCTTTGTGGTTTTATGACTGTAGCACACATAGCAGCATCTCCCCTTGCCTCCTGATACTGGCTAGAGAAACCCCTCTCTTGGCCCGATGGCTTGTATACTTGGCTAGCTGGCATACAGCTGATTCAGTTATACATATGTGAAGTGGTAGTGTTGATATCTGTGCTGTCATATTGCACATGACCTTTCACTAGCCCGGTGTACTTCCAACCAAAAGTTCCAGACATGTCTAACAACAGTGTCTAGCAGCTGTGCTGTCCTGGTATGAAAAACAGCCACTGGGGGAGCCCTGTTTTCTCCTCCAAGCATCCACCTGGAGTATATTCCTGGACTTCATTCGGTAACGGATTGCCTGTTCATCAGGGAAACATTTACGTTCAGCTGTCTATTCTGGCTGTCTAACAGACACCACCCCACCTCCACCTGCCTTTAATAATGATTTGTGCTAGGTGACATAGCCTACAACTACAGTATCAGATGCCTGGGAACCTGAATAATTAGACCCCCTGCCCCCCCCCAAGAAAAACCCAAAAAACAAGAAATTTGTGTCTTTTCTTTTTTAACTTTAGCATTTTTCCCAGAGAGTTGGCAATTTTAATCAATTATTTTTTATTTGAATCTTTAATTGCATGTGCGATATGACAAGGATAGAAGGCACCTATGGGCTTTTTTCTTTTTGTGAGGTACCAGGGACTGAGGGATGCCGCAGCTTCATGCACAATGAACATAAATTATCCCACTGAGCTCTTTTCCTAGAGGAAAACACAAAAGCCTGTCAGGCTCAAGTCTTCCTGTGTCTAGTTCCTAACAGGCCTCCTTCCTTCCCATCTTTCTCAATGCAAGGTTATTCCCCAGATCTACCTATATGATCATCCAAAAAGGAAGATTAAAAGAGAATCTTTTTAAATATTCACTGTGTATGTGTGGAGGTTGTGGAAGTCAGAAAACAACACGTGGGGTTCAGGGATTGAATTGGGTGGGGCTTCAGGCTTGGTGGCAAGCATTCTTTTTTTTTTTTTCATCTTTATTAACTTGGGTATTTCTTATTTACATTTCAATTGTTATTCCCTTTAGGGATTTCTGGGCCAAAACCCCTTAACCCCTCCCCTTCCACTTCTCTATGGTCATTCCCCTCCCCATCCTCCCCCCATTACCGCCCTCCCCCCAACACTGGGGGTTCAGTCTTGGCAGGACCAAGGGCTTCCTCTTTCACTGGTGCTCTTACTAGGCTATTCATTGCTACCTATGCGGTTGGACCCCAGGGTGAGTCCATGTATGGACTTTGGGTAGTGGCTTAGTCCCTAGAAACTGGTTGGTTGGCATTGCTGTTCATATGGGATCTCAAGCCCCTTCAAGCTCTTTCAGTCCTTTCTAAGATTCCTTCAACAGGGGTTGCGTTCTCAGTTCAGTGGTTTTAATGATGGCATTCGCCTATGTATTTGCTGTAATCTGGCTGTGTCTCTCGAGAGATATACATCCGGTTCCTGTTGGCCTGCACTTCTTTGCTTCATCCATCTTATCTAGTTTGGTGGCTGTATATGTATGGGCCACATATGGGGTAGGCTCTGAATGGGTGTTCCTTTTGCCTCTGTTCTAAACTTTGTCTAACTATTTTCTCCCAAGGGTGTTATTGTTCCCCTTTTAAAGAAGGAGTGAGGCATTCGCATTTTGGTTGTCCTTCTTGAGTTTCATGTGTACTTTGGATCTAGGGTAATTTGAGCATTTGGGCTAATTGCCACTTATCAATGAGTGCATACTATGTGTGTTTTTCTGTGATTAGGTTACCTCACTCAGGATGATATTTTCCAGTTCCATCCATTTGCCTATGAATTTCATAAAGTCATTGTTTTGATAGCTGAGTAATATTCCATTGTGTAGATGTACCACCTTTTCTGTATCCATTCCTCTGTTAAAGGGCATCTGGGTTCTTTCCAGCTTCTGGCTATTATAAATAAGGCTGCTATGAACATAGTGGAGCACATGTCTTTGTTATATGTTGGGACATCTTTTGGGTATATGCCCAGGAGTGATATAGTTGGGTTCTCACGTAGTACTATGTCCAATTTTCTGAGGAACATCCGGACTGATTTCCAGCTGTGGTTGAAGCAGTTTGCAATTCCACCAACAATGGAGGAGTGTTCCTCTTTTTCCACAACCTGGCCAGCATCTGCTGTCACCTGAGTTTTTGATCTTAGCCATTCTCACTGGTGTGAGGTAGAATCTCAGGGTTGTTTTGATTTGTATTTCCCTTATGACTAAAGATGTTGAACATTTCTTTAGGAGTTTCTCAGCCATTCGGCATTCCTCAGTTGTGAATTCTTTGTTTAGCTCTGAACTCCATTTTTTTTTCGGAGCTGAGGACCGAACCCAGGGCCTTGAGATTGCTAGGCAAGTGCTCTACCACTGAGCTAAATCCCCAACTGAACCCCATTTTCAATCGGGTTGTTTGTCTCCCTGCAGTCTAACTTCTTAAGTTCTTTGTATATTTTGGATATAAGCCCTCTATCAGTTGTAGGGTTGGTAACGATCTTTTCCCAATCTGTTGGTTGCCATTTTGTCCTAACAACGGTGTCCTTTGCCTTACAGAAGCTTTGCAGTTTTATGAGATCCTGTTTGTCGATTCTTGATCTTAGAGCATAAGCCATTGGTGTTTTGTTCAGGAAATTTTCTCCAGTGCTCATGTGTTCAAGGTCCTTCCCCACTTTTTCTTCTACCAGTATGAGTATATCTGGTTTGATGTGGAGGTCCTTCATCCACTTGGGCTTAAGCTTTGTACAGGGTGATAAGCATGGATCGATCTGCATTCTTCTACATGTTGACCTCCAGTTGAACCAGCAACATTTGCTGAAAATGCTATCTTTTTTCCATTGGATGGTTTGGGCTCCTTTGTCAAAAATCAAATGACCATATGGTGTGTGGATTCATTTCTGGGTCTTCAATTCTATTCCACTGGTCTATCTGTCTGTCTCTGTACCAATACCATGCAGTTTTTATCACTATTGCTCTGTAATACTGCTTGAATACAGGGATAGTGATTCCCCCGGAAGTCCTTTATTGTTGAGAATAGTTTTAGCTCTCCTGGGTTTTTTGTTATTCCAGATGAATTTGCAAATTGTTCTGTCTAACTCTCTGAAGATTTGGATTTGTATTTTGATGGGGATTGCATTGAATCTGTAGATCACTTTTGAAAAAAGGGCCATTTTTACTATATTAATCCTTCCAATCCATGAGCATGGGAGATCTTTCCATCTTCTGAGATCTTCAAGTTCTTTCTTCAGAGGTTTGAAGTTCTTATCATACAGATCTTTCACTTGTTTGGTTAAAGTCACACCGAGGTATTTTATATTATTTGGGACTATTATGAAGGGTGTTGTTTCCCTAATTTCTTTCTTGGCTTATTTCTCTTTTGTGTAGAGGAAAGAGACTGACTTATTTGAGTTAATTTTAGACCTAGCCACTTCACTAAAGGTGTTTATCAGGTTTAGTAGTTCTCTGGTAGAACTTTGGGATCACTTAAATATACTATTATATCATCTGCAAATAGTGATATTTTGACTTCTTCTTTTCCAATCTGTATCCCTTTGATCTCCTTTTGTTGTCTGATTGCTCTGGCTAGAACTTCAAGAACTATATTGAATAAGTAGGGAGAGAGTGGGTAGCCTTGTCTAGTCCCTGATTTTAGTGGGACTGCTTCAAGTTTCTCTCCATTTAGTTTAATGTTAGCCACTGGTTTGCTGTATATGGCTTTTACTATGTTTAGGTATGGGCCTTGAATTCCTATTCTTTCCAGAACTTTTATCATGAAGGGGTGTTGAATTTTGTCAAATGATTTCTCAGCATCTAATGAAATGATCATGTGGTTTTTATCTTTCAGATTGTTTATACAGTGGATTACATTGATGGTTCTCCATATATTAAAACATCCCTGCATGCCTGGGATGAAGCCTACTTGATCAGGATGGATGATTGTTTTGATGTGCTCTTGGATTTAGTTTGCAGGACTTTTATTGAGTTCTTTTGCGTCGATATTATTCATAAGGGAAATTGGTCTGAAGTTCTCTTTCTTTGTTAGGTCTTTGTGTGGTATAGGGATAAGGGTAATTGTGGCTTCATAGAAGGAATTCGGTAGCACTCCATCTGTTTCAATTTTGTGGAACACTTTGGATAGTATTGGTATGAGGTGTTCTATGAAGGTCTGATAGAATTCTGCACTGAACTCATCTGGACTTGGGTTCTTTTTGGTTGGGAGACCTTTAATGACTGCTTCTATTTCTTTAGGAGTTATAGGGTTGTTTAAATGATTTATCTGCTTCTAATTTAACTTTGGTACCTGGTATCTGTCTAGGAAATTGTCCATTTCCTCCAGATTTTCAAGTTTTGTTGAATATTAGCTTTTGTAGTAGGATCTGATGATTTTTTGAATTTCCTCTGTAGTTATGTCTCTGTTTTCATTTCTGATTTTGTTAATTTGGACACACTCTCTGTGTCCTCTGGTTAGTCTGGCTAAGGGTTTATCTATCTTGTTGATTTTCTCAAAGAACCAGCTTTTGGTTCTGTTGATTCTTTGTATAGTCGTATTTGTTTCACTTGGTTGATTTCAGCTCTGATTTGGAATATTTCCTGCCTTCTACTACTCCAGGTTGTATTTATTTCTTTTTGTTCAAGAGCTTGTAGGTGTGCTGGCAAGCTGCTGATATATGCTCTCTCCTGTTTCTTTCTGCAGGCACTCACAGCTATGAGTTTTCCTCTTAGCACAGCTTTCATTGTGTACCATAAGTTTGGATATGTTGTAACTTCATTTTCATTAAATTCTAAGACGTCTTTAATATTTCTCTTTATTTCTTCCTTGACCAGGTTATCATTGAGTAGAGCATTGTTCAACTTCCATGTATATGTGGGCGTTCTTCCCTTATTGTTATTGAAGACCAGGTATAGCCTGTGGTGGTCTGATAGGATGCATGGGATTATTTCTATCTCTCTGTATCTGTCGAGGCCTGTTTTATGACCAATTATATAGTCAATTTTGGAGAAAGTACCATGTGGTGGTGAACAGAAGGTATATCCTTTTGTTTTAGGATAGAATGTTCTATAAATATCTATTAAGTCCATTTGGTTCATGACTTCTCTTAGTCTGTCTACATCTCTGTTTAATTTCTGTTTCCATGGCCTGTCCATTGATAAGAGTGGGGTGTTGAAATCTCCTACTATTATTGTGTGAGGTACAATGTGTGCTTTGAGCTTTAGCAAGGTTTCTTTTATGTATGTAGGTGCTCTTGTATTTGGAGCATGGATATTTAGGATTGAGAGCTCATCTTGGTGGATTTTTCCTTTGATGAATATGAAGTGTCCTTCCTTATCTTTTTTGATGACTTTTCACTGAAAATCGATTTTATTCGATATTAGAATGGCTACTCCATCTTGCTTCTTCAGACCATTTGCTTGGAAAGTTTTTTTTTCCAGGCTTTCATTCTGAGGTAGTGTCTGTCTTTTTCTCTGAAATGTGTTTCTTGTAGGTGGCAGAATGCAGGGTCCCCATTGGGTATCCAGTTTGTTGATCTGAGTCTTTTTATTGGGGAATTGAGTCCATTCATGTTGAGAGATATTAAGGAATAGTGATTGTTGCTTCCTGTTATATTCGTATTTGGAAGTGAGATTATGTCTGTGTGCTTTTCTTCTCTTTGTTTTGTTGCCAAGACGATTAGATTCTTGCTTTTTCTAGGGTGTAGCTTGCCTCCTCATGTTGTGCTTTACCATTTATTATCCTTTGTAGCGCTGGATTTGTAGAAAGATATTGTGTAAATTTGGTTTTGTCATGGAATATCTTGGTTTCTCCATCTATGTTAATTGAGAGTTTTGCAGGATACAATAGGCTGGGCTGGCATTTGTGTTCTCTTATGGTCTTTATGACATCTGTCCAGGATCTTCTGGCTGTCATAGTCTCTGGTCAGAAGTCTGGTGTGATTCTGATAGGTCTGCCTTTATATGTTACTTGACCCTTTTTCCTTACTGCCTTTAATATTCTTTCTTTGTTTTGTGCATTTGTTGTTTTGACTATTATGTGACAGGAGGAGCTTCTCTTCTGGTCCAATCTATTTGGAGTTCTGTAGGCTTCTTGTATATTTATGGGCATCTCTTTCTTTATGTTAGGGAAATTTTCTTTTATGATTTTGTTGAAGATATTTACTGGTCCTTTGAGTTGGGAGTCTTCATTCTCTTCTATACCTATTATCCTTAAGTTTGATCTTCTCATTGAGTCCTGGATTTCCTGTATGTTTTTGACCAGTAGCTTTTTCCATTTTACATTATCTTTAACAGTTGTGTCTATGGAATCTTCTGCTCCTGAGATTCTCTCTTCTATCTCTTGTATTCTGTCGGTGATGCTTGTATCTGCGGCTCCTTGTCTCTTCCTTTGGTTTTCTATATCCAGGGTTGTCTCCCTTTGTGCTTTCTTTATTGCTTCTATTTCCATTTTTAATTCCTTCACCTTTTTGATTGTGTTTTCATGTAATTCTTTCAGGGGTTTTTGTGATTCCTCTCTATAGGCTTCTACTTGTTTATTTATGTTTTCCTGCATTTCTGTATGGGAGTTTTTTTATGTCTTTCTTAAAGTCCTCCATCATCATGATCAAATGTGATTTAAAATCAAGATCTTGCTTTTCTGGTGTGTTTGGATATTCAGTGTTTGCTTTGGTGGGAGAATTGGCCTCCTATGATGCCATGTATTCTTGGTTTCTGTTGGGTGGGTTCCAGTGCTTGCCTCTCACCATCAGGTTGTCTCTGGTGTTACCTTGTTCTGCTATTTCTGACAGTGTTTAGACCTTCTTATAGGCTTGTGTGTTAGGAGTGCTGTAGACCTGTTTTCCTGTTTTCTTTCAGCCAGTTATGGGAACAGAGTGTTTTGCTTTCAGGCGTGCAGTCTTTCCTGCCTACTGGTCTTCAGCTGTTCCTGTGGGCATGAGTCCTGAGTCCACCAGGCAGGTCACTTGGAGCAGAAAAGTTGGTCTTACCTCTGATACTGGGGCTGAAGTTGCTCCTGGGTAGCTGCATTTGAGCCCCGCCTTTTCTCTGAACCCTTATGCACAGGGGTCCCAGATGGTGTTAGGTGTTTTCCTCTGGAGTCAGAACTGTGGGCAGAGTGTAGTCTCTTCTGGCTTCCCAGGCATGTCTGCCCCTTTGAAGGTTAACTCTCCCTCCCATGGGATTTGGGTGCAGGAAGCTATTGACTAGGTCCCTTCAGATCCGGGTGGTATCTCTTTATCAATTTTTTAAGTAACCATCTTTACTCGTTTTTATATCTGATAATTTATTTTTCTAACCTTCATTATATTTTATTACCTTTTGTGTTTATTTTGCTGTCAACTCTTTTTTTGGAATGGATACTTAACACTTTCTTTTGCTTTTGAATATACACTAAGACTCAGGAAGCTTTTTACTTCAGAAATGCTTAAGTGACATTTCACCTGATATTTTAAAAATCATGGGACTTTGAGCTACAATTTTTAATTTGTTACATCTTTGTCAAAAACGTATACCTTTATCATTTTGAAATTATCCTATTTCTAATAGGATTTTTATTATTATGTATATGTCTCTCATATATATATATACATATATATATATAATGGAATATATTTAACACATATAGGGATTATATGCAATATATAATATAATATATATTAATATTATATGTGAATATATGTAAGACCTCTGGCCAGCCCAGTGTGCTTTAGTCCCTTATCCTGCTGCTCCTCCTTCTGGAAGACATTCCCATGTTTATTTATATTGTTTCCTCTGCACACTCCCTGGCATTATGAGAAATGGCTTTTCTTACTGTTCTTTTCTTCATGAATGTCTGTTGGGCTATTTTGTGTGAAGTTGTCCTTCCTAACCTACCTGAGGCATTCTCTTATTGGCTTTAATAAAAATCTTATGGCCAATTACTTCAGCAGGAGGTGTTAGCTGGGGCTTCCTGGAAGGGAGAAAGGGGCTCTCGGAAGAAGGAAGAGGAAGGCCTTTTTCTAGAAGACATGATAGGAGGGCTTGACTATGGGTCTGGAAGGTATGGCTGGATGAAACTAGGTGCCTAAGTTAATTTAGCTGAGCTAGTTTTGAGTCTGCCCAGCTAAGACGTAAGCTTTGAAATGTTAAAAGGTCTCTGTGTCATTATTTGGGGGAAATAGCTGATTATGGAATAATTGCTGCCATATTGATTTCCAGCATTAGTGTATACAGAATATTAATAATCATTTTTTTAAACAAATGTAATCTTTCTTAGCATATACTAACTCAGGGTGTTTTGTGTGTTCTTTTTGGGAGTCTCTGTGCTCTTTTCTACTTTGTTTTCTCATCTTAGAGGAATTTAGCAGCTCTAAAATGATAGTTCTGTGTGTGTGTGTGTGTGTGTGTTTATGTACATGTGCATATATGTCACAGTGCACATATGGACATTGGAAGGACAACTTAGAGTAGATGATTCTCTTTTTCTACCATGTGAATTCTAGAAATTAAACTGATGTTATCAGGATGATTGACAAGAGGCTTTACTTACTGAGCAGTAGTTTTTCCTCAACTGTGCTAGGTAGTTTTATGTCCACTCAACGTAAGCTAGAGTTATTTGAAAGGAAGGAACCTCGATTGAGAAAATGCCTATATAAGATCAGGGCTATAGGCAAGCCTGTAGGGCATTTTCTTGTGGGTTGATGTCATTATACAGATGAAGGCAGGTACAGGATAGAATAAGGCCTGTCATTAGATGAGAAGAAAGGATGGGCAGGAGAAAAGTTTTAGAGAGGAGAGGAGGCCAGAGTGAGGAGGAGGCACCTGAAAGAACATGATCAGACGTTAAGATTCCTCTATGCACACATTACAGATTGTTATGACTATTCTTAAGGGATGAATGTACAGGATTTTGTGTTGACTAGATGGGCAAATTCTATCTTATCAATTGGATCAGAGGATATTGTGTGATGTGTTCTTTCATGTGGCAACTTAATTGAGTTCAAGAGAGTGTATGGTGGCTGGATGCACTGGAACCTCACCACAAAATTGGGATGTGTATGCCTGGTGTGGTGGAAACCAGCCAAGAGAGTTGTGAGTGAGGGAAGGGTGGCCTGACAGGATGCTGTGTTGGAATGGCTCTTGGACAGCAGATCAGAAAGTAGATGGGGGCAGGGTGGAGCCCCTGAGATTAATTAGTGCTAGCTCCAATGGCTCGTAGGAGCCAGACCTATCGACCTCCAGGGTATGTGCAGGAACTGGTTCCACCATTTTTTATTTTTACTGCAACATTTTCTTAATTACTGATTGATGAAAAACAGCTCAGCCATCTCTGGGATTGTGGTCTGGGATTCCATAAGAAAGCAGGCTGAACAAACCAATGAAGCAAGCCAGCAGCAGCACCCCTCCATGGCCTCAGCATCAGCTTCTGCCTCCAGATTGTGCTTTGTTTGAGTTCCTATCCTGACCTCCTTCAATGGTGAACAGTGATGGAAGTGTAAGCTGAATAAATCATTTCCTCCTCAAGTTGCTTTGGCCATGGTGTTTCACTGTAGCAATAGCAACCTTAACTAAGACATCAACTTAACAATTATATTTTTAAATGATTATCAAATCATCTGTTTCTATGTAGTTTTTCTATATATTCTTGGTTTCAGGTGACACTCCCTGCACACCTTATCTGTCCCTGCCACTGTTTACCCCTTTCTTCTAGTATTTTCCCCACTCAACTTTCATGTCACATGTAGTTTACCATGTCCTTCTTCAGGCCTCTTCTTCCTCGTTCAATCTACCATGGTCCTTTCTTATTTTCTGGCCTCTATGAAGACTCAATACAGCTTAAGCACAGGAATCACACAACTTGGAGGTAGGGTTTGCAAATAGGAGAGGCTACATAGGCATGTGTCTTGCTGGGCCTGCTACCTCACTCACTATAACACTTCAGAATTTCCCCTATCTTTGTAAAATTTCACTTTCCTTAAGCACTGAGTTCATACATTAGCTGAAAACCCTCTGGGCTGATTCTATTTCTTAACTCTTATGAATACAATAGCAGTGGGCATAGATGTGCAGATGGGATACACAGGCTGACATCTTGACTTTAGACTCCCCAGCTTCCAGAAGAGTAAGAAATAAATTTCAATTGTTCATAAACTACCCAAGCTGTGGTATTTTTATATCAGCCCAGATCACAACGAAGTAAAAAATAAACAAAATAAAAACAATAAAATAGAATTACAAATATTTTTAATGTTATTTCGTTATTAAAGCAACCAAATAGGTAAATCTCAGACTGCACTGACTCTTTAGGAGTCTCAGGTAGCATTTCTCCAAACAAAGGTCACACACACACACACACACACACACACACACACACACACACACACCAAGTAATTTTAAAGCCCTCAGTTCTAGGGTTTTCTTCATAGAGCAGAGAACATGGGGAGAAAGAACACAATGGTGTGCTAGGAGGAAGACATCCATAGTAGAAGCCCAAGTCCTATTTCTGTTCTTGTCCTGTCCCTGACTCCAACTATGACCTAGAAATTCATGTTTGGGCCTCTACACTATCCATAGGCTGAAATCCAAAGGATTCACAGAACCTCTGAAATGTAATCTTGTAATCAAGGCAAACATTTAACAAGCTCTGAAGTCATAGACATCAAAGGTGGCTCTATAAACCAAGAAAGAAACCTGTCATGCTAATTTTTTGCATGGGAAAAAAAGTTTTAGAACTGAAAGATACGCATCTCTGAAATGAGACCTTCGTGCACATGCAAGGCGCCAGATTCTGACACTTAACTACAAGCAAAAATGGTTTTCTTGTATGTGGCATATGAAAATGGATCGATTGGAAGCCATACAAAATTCTTCGAAAACAGCTATGTAAATTTCACTGACTTAAACAGTCACCTACTAATGCTTTTTCTTCTGTGTTCTCCAAAGAATCTGCAGTCCTCTTTTGGGAGATAAGAAGGAAGCAAAATAAAACCTTCCTGAGGCTTAGCGATTATATGGTGATTGGCAGATTCTCCAGAAGAAACAATGGACAATGGAACAGTCAAGCCAAACCAAACAGTTTCTGTGAGCAGACCCAGCCTTTATCTCAGCCAGCAATCACTTTTCTTCCATGAAAAGCATCTAACATTGTGCCAAGTTGTATCACTGCCACTGAAATTGGAACAGCTCCAGCAACCCATTTAGTGACACTTAATGAATTGCTTCAGTTAAACCATGATGGAGAGAGAAAAGAGGTGAATGGTTTTATTGTGTTCCTTTGTGGTTCAAAAGGTCTCATCAACACAGATAATCACTGGTGGTGCCCTTCATGCCAGATCCACACCTGAGATAAACACACCTGGGTTCTCAGGAACCTTTTCTCTTCTGCTGCCCAAAGCAAAGGCCACTGGGAAGCAGCTTTAAAAAAAAAAAAAAAGGAATCAAAAGGCAAGTAAGCAGAAAGCAATGAGAAGGAGGCCGGAAAAAGGCAGAATGAGAGAGTTGTGGTACGGGTTTGTACTATTTGACACACCATTTTAAAAGAATTTAGACGGCTACAGATAACATTAAATCGCACAGGAAGGTAATCTACAAGATAAATGTAAAATATTCACCATCTTAAGGAATAGCTCAGACTTCAGTGACCTCATAGTGCTGTCTCAGAAGTTTAGAAAGAGATCTATTCTTTCTTTGTCTATATTGCCCTATATTTTCCCCATTCTGCAGTGAACACAAAATGTAAAGATATCCAGTATACCACCAATGAAATTGGAGGTCATAAATATGGAGTCTAGAGCTCACACTAGGAAATGCTATTATTATTATATTATTAAAAATAAATATTGACTGAAAATATTGAAGACAAGCTTTTCATTAATTCTGATAAGTAGCATACACTTGACTCTCAATGTCCTTACTTAGCTGAGGTTAGAGTTGCCTATTGGCTTTACATTCACTAGATGATTTTTGCTTACATTTTAGTATGTGGGTCCTAGAATCTGAAAACCCACAGTGCTTTACATATCTAATGAAGCTAAGTTAGTGGGCCAGGAGTGAGAAGGTGTCAGAATTATTTGCTTCTCTTCACAAGATCTCTTAGTTTCTCTTCAAGACATGACTTAACCTAAGTCTAAATACATTTCCTAGTCTAGTACTCCATATTTTCATTTAATCTGAAAATAAAAATATCCCGTTTAAATGGATGCTGCTGGTCTCGCAGGTTACAAAACACTATTTATTAAGGATATTGTCATTAAACCTTTAATTATGCTCATAACTTGAAAGCAAGGTTTGCCACTCATGTAAACTACCTCTGGATAGTCTTGATTTCCCTGTGTTAATGAATTTGCACGTCAGAATTGCTTCTCTCTATATGTTGAGATGGGGCACACATGCGTACACACATACACACACACACACACACACACACACACACACACACACACACACACACACACTCACATGACTGCAACAGCTAATCCAAAAACAAAACAAAACAAGCACCAAACAATCAACCAAAGCACCTTTGCTGGAAATCTTAGCAGTGTTCAGGCAGCCTAAAGTTCTTTTTCCTTCTTGACTCAGATGGGTTTTCAAAGTCATTGCCTGATACCAAAGCAATGGGAGCTCTAACGTCAAGATGCCCAAAAGGTCAGCAGCAGTAACAAAGCAGAAGAGACATAAGCTTTGAGCTTCATGCTTTTCAGGGGTCCCTTCAACACAGTGCATCTTAATCTTTTCCACTAAAGCCCACCAAAGGCAGAAGAGAGTCATGAAGTCTAGGAAATAAATACAATCACCTCCAAGCTCGATATTTCTTTTGAAGTCTCTTACTTTATCTTGAAAATTCACTTGCATTCTCAATTCTCCCTATATATCAGCATTTGCTTTAATCCATTTTTTTTGCAAGCAAAATACCAATGTGCACAGTTTCCAACCAAATAATCAGTTAACTCAATGCTCGAGAAAATGAACATTTTCATCTTGGGGCTTTTAGAATTCTTCATCCTTACACGCTGCCAGCAGCTCCTAGATGGTCACAGGCTTTTGTATGAAGAAAAGAAACTTAATTTGATGATAAGCTACATATTCTAGTAAGTGCTTCGCAGTCTTTGCTGCTTCCTGGGGACATCCCTTCATCTCTACATCCTTAAGTTTTTTTTCAGTTACTTCCTGATATTCTTCATTTTGACGTCATGTCTTCCCATGGTTATTTTCCTTTTCTTCTTTGGCATATTTTCTTGACATTACCCATTTTCCATTGGATGACTTTTAATGCTTTATTAGCTGTAGTCATAATTTTGTCTTGTTTCCTTCTAATTTCACAAACTTCTAAAGGATAATTCTCATGCACATCACATTTACTGTTCCATTACAAGCCACTATAAAACTCAGTGACTTAAAAGAACAAATAAGCATGCTGGAGAAGAAGCTAAGAGTCTTCCATCTCTACAGCTTAGGCAACAGAAAAAGAAAAGGCTAGGCCTGCCTTGAGCATTTGAAACCCCAAAGCTCAGGGCCAGTGACACACTTCCTCATCATCCCATACCTCATAATTTCCACTCAAGTAGTACCAGTCCCTGATGACTAGGTCCTATTCAACTCACCACAGTTGCCATCCCTGAGACTAGGTGTTGTGAATATCAAACTTGTTTACTGATATTCTCATTTATTGATTAATTAGTCACTGACCACTTATCACATGCAAGGCTCTTTGCTATTTGCCAGGAATTCATAATCTACAAGCTAAGAGAGAAATAGAAGTGAATAATGGAAGACAACAGGAGTCAAGACTACAATGCATGCCCAGGATAGAACAAAAGCACACACACCCTTAAGATGTCCACTTGTTCAGTAGAAAACTTAGTATTTTGCTTTATGACATGCAAAACAGGTATCTTCAGGTTTCCAATTACATATGCATATACATCAATGCTATTCATCTTTATTATAGTATTTTGAGGATAAGGGGAACACATATACAAAGAGGAGAAGGAAGCAAGATTTACAAGACCAGTGGTGGGCATGTTTTATTTCTGCCTGCTCAGCACCCATTCTCCATCAAGTTGTGCCAAGACCTTGACTTCCAGGTCCTTCTTTGCAACTCTCAGTCCATATGATAACAGGACATCACCCCACCAAAATTCAACAACTTGATCATGTGATCTAAAGCCTGGCCGATCACTTAACAACTGTATTCTGGCTACAGTGAAAATTTCAAATATATAGGTGGACCTAGTATCCGCTACTTTTATGATAATGGACTAGAAGAAAAAAAATCACTTTTTTATGTTACTCTAAAATGAGTGTAAGCTTGAGCTCATTAGAGGCCATAATAAGAAAGCCAATTCTGAAGGAAGAGGTAAGTCACCCATGTGAAAGATGGATGGTATGTGAGACTCTGGATATAGCGCTGTGGGGGTCCAGTTGCCTGGTCATCTCTGCTAATTGTTAATTGCTCACTCAGTGCTCAAAGGGGATGTAAATCACTTTGATTTGTAGCCAGAATTTTACATTCTAGGCCAATCCAATTAGAATGAAAAAAATTTCATTCAAGTATTAAACTGTTTTAAGAATTAGAAAATAATTCATGTGCACAGAAAAAGATGTAGAATAAATGTTAAGAGTAACATTCATCTGGAAACCTGTGTCAGGACCTGGTGGATATTTGTGGGGGTGGGTGATGGGTGATTTGGGTTGTCAACTTGAGTACATCTGGAATCAAATAAAACCCAAGCACCTGGGCATGCCTATTACAGATTTTCTTTTATTGGATCCTTCTAGTTGGGAAGACTCAGCCTAAATCTGGGAGAGACAATTCAGTGACACCTATAGCTAACTAAAGGCTCCTCTGGTAGTATGGGGACCAAAGAAAGCCAATGGTAAATAATGATTGAGAAGCTAATGTAAAATAAAATGGTGCCAGGTACCACAAGAGTAACAGAACTGTGCTGTTTTTTTATTTTACTTTTGTTTTTTCTAATGGAGTGTGTTGTATGTCTCTAGAAATTTGTTCAAATGACTGAAGAACCTGGAAAAGCAATTCCTGCTTAACATACTGCTATTATTCTCTCTCTCTCTCTCTCTCTCTCTCTCTCTCTCTCTCTATATATATATATATATATATATATATATATATATAAAATTTGAACTTTTGGAAACTTTAGCTGTGCTTTCAACTTTGGAAAAAAGCATCCCAGTTTACTGAGTTGAGTTGGCACTGTACAGAATGTACAGAAATTAACAGCCATATTGGTCTAGAAATGTTGAACTTAATTTTTTCCCATTCATACAGGGGTAACATACTATATTAAATATGTAAGGTCTTATCTACATGGGTTTAATTACAAAAACTAATAAAGTATTCTCTAAATAAACATATTTGAAGGGTTTATGGGGAACCAGGAATTTTGTGACTCTGTACATAAAACTTTTGACTTTGGGTAAAAATAAGGACAGTGACAAGCTAGCTGACTGTTTCTAGAAGCTCTGGATAAAAGGAAAAGTGTGAATGAAGTAATCCAGACTCAAAAGGACATGCATGGAATGTACTCACTGATAGCTGGATATTAGCCACAACTTACAGACTGTATGAAACAAGAAGAAAAGCCCAAGGGTAGATACTTCAGTCCCACTTAGAAGGGAAAATAAAATAATCACAGGAGATAGATTGAGAGGGGGACTTGGGTAGGAGAGAGGAGAAGGAGGGGAAAGGGGGCAACATCAGGCAACATCACATGATCAAGCTGTCGAATTTTGGTGGGGTGATGTCCTGTTATCATATGGACTGAGAGTTGCAGAGAAGGACCTGGAAGTCAAGGTCTTGGCACTACTTGATGGAGAATGGGTGCTGAGCAGGCAGAAATAACACATGCCCACCATTATTAGTCTTGTAAATCTTGCTCCCTTCTCCTCTTTGTATATGTGTGCCCCAATCCTCAAAATATTATAATAAAGATGAATAGCATTGATGTATATGCATATGTAATTGGGAACCTGAAGATACCTGTTTTGCATGTCATAAAGCAAAATACTAAGTTTTCTACTGAACAAGTGGACATCTTAAGGGTGTGTGTGCTTTTGTTCTATCCTGGGCATGCATTGTAGTCTTGACTCCTGTTGTCTTCCATTATTCACTTCTATTTCTCTCTTAGCTTGTAGATTATGAATTCCTGGCAAATAGCAAAGAGCCTTGCATGTGATAAGTGGTCAGTGACATCAGGTATGTGGGGGGAGACAAGATTGAATCCCACAGGGCTAGGAGAATAAATGGGAACATGCAGCCGTGTATTTTTGTGTGTGTGGGGTGACCTCTAGAAAGTCATAGAGATCTGGGATGTGAGAGGCTCCCAGGAATCAATGGGGATGACATTAGTGGAAATGTCCAATAGTGGGGAGATGGAACCTGAAGAGACCACCTCCAGTAAATAGCCAGGGCCCCCAGTTGAGGCATGGGACCACCCACCGATCCTCAAAATGTTTGACCACAATTGTTCCTGTATAAAGGAAATGCAGGAACAGAAATGGAGAAGAGATTGAAGGAAAGGAGATCAAGTGACTGCCCTACTTGGGATGTGCAGGATCCAAACCCTGATGACATGTTGTGCTTGCAGACAGGAGTCCAGCATGGCTGTCCACGATGCTGGCAGGCATGAGGAGTGTGGGTGGGAGAGTGGGGGAGCACGTTCTCAGAAGCAAATGGGGGGATAGGGTGAAGAATTCTGGAAGGCGAGATGCTGCTGCTCGACTGATGTGTTAAACACAGTGGGTTTAATTAGGCCCCAAAGTAGCAGGGGCTAGGTGGGTAGCAGCAGAGATGAGTAGCCCAGGGCAAAGGCAAGGTTAGTTAGCATTATAGACTGCACAGGTAAAGGAATTTTTACAATGGCATTGCTTGTGTGGCCCTTTGGTATTGGTTAACCACTCATGATCTTTTCAGGAATGAAATAGTCAAGAAGCCTACTAAGTTTTTGTTTGATCTCTGTAAGCAGAAATTTTCATAAATAAATTCTTAAAGGCTCCCTTGAATTGTCATGATAAGAATCTTAGTCTGTGAAACAATGTCCAGGCTTGAGCCAGTTTTCAAATCCTGAACCCCTTGAATAAAGGGATTCCTCTGAGGGACTTTCCTAAAATACCTAAGATTTTTACTTTCAGCCTTTCTTCAGTTCTTCCCTAGAAGGTTCTACAGCCTGTAACTGTATACTAAGGAGAAGAAATCCAAGCAGTTACGGAACACTCAGTTGTTTTCATATAGCAGAGTAGTCACTTGGCTGATGAATAAATGGGTGTGTGCTAACATGAGTTGACTTCCTATCTTTCTTCAAGACCCTGGAGACCATGTGCTTGCAATTTCTTGGAACGATCCTTCTAATTTGACCAGACAATAGTGCTCATTTTAACTTGTATCCTGGTTATCTAAAGTCTTATGTTAGAATTACTTGGAACTGGGGATGGCAAGACACACTTATTACACCAACATTCATGGGCAAAAGTAGGAGGATCAAAAGTTTACTCTCTGTGACCTGGTGAGCTCACTGATACCTTGAGCTACATGAGTTGCCACTCTTAAACTGAAGTTGCTAGGGACCCAAAGAATCATCTCTTTCAACATTTCAATGTTCTTCACACTTTGCTTGGCTTAGAGCCTCTTTCCTCCTCTAAGGGAGAAGGAGCCTACTATTAACTTGTCAGTACAGTGATAATCATTATGGGAACTATCACTTATTGAAAGCCTACTATCAGTAAGTGCTGCATAGGTGCTTCACAGGTGGTAGCTTATTAGATCTTCCCAACCATACTATAATATAAAAGTTTATACTCTAACTTTAGACTTAAGGAAGTAAAATGAAAATCAGAATAATTAGGCACCTACCCTGAGTCAAATAGGAACTCAGTGATGACCTGGTATCTTTCAAGCACATAATACAAGTCAATTGCCTAAAAGTCATCTAGTGCACACAGTAAATATTAGTAAATTTAACCATTTGTTATTGCCATGGCTTTAATTACCAAACTATACAGCTGATGTCTGTTGGTAAAGATATTACTTTTACGATGACTTTAAATGAATATGAAAATGTAGTAATTCCTAGTTGTGCTGGTTCACTATTTTTTCCCCCAAACTATATTCGAGCCAAGAATGCTCTGTGAGTAAAGATCTATGGTCAATTAAGCAAGGGAACTGTGATGTATTTTATTCCTCTCCAGGAGAGTCCCAAGAAGCATTAGCGCATTAAAAACATTCTGGAACATCTTGCAGAAAAAAAACCCTATTAATCTGCTTTAACCCAAACTTTTCAGATTCTTTGACAAAGGAATCCTTTCTTCTCACAATATTTATGATCTTCCCTTGAAATAACCATTCCACAGGAAACACTTGGGATAAATGAATCTATTGAAATCCCTCTTCCAAGTTGAGCATGTAATGTTTTGACAGTTCTTTTTCTGCCAACTCGACTCCCTGCTATGCATGTGCTGTGAAATGTCAGAGCCAACAATAATGTTTCTCTGACAGTTAATCATAAAACTCAAGGTTTTTTAGGCTTTTCTCATGACAGCTCGACATTCTTTTTATTTTTCTCTATCTTAGAGAAAAATCCCTACATTTTATAGCCACAGGTAAAATCCCTACATTTTCTTAAAGTTCATGTTCACAGTATTTTCAACTCTGGTTACAGACTATATAAGTGCAGTGTCTCATATTTTGTAATCTGAGTGTCACTGCCAGGACTGACATAGCTCAGCAGTACTTGCCTAGAATGTGTAGGAGACTGAGTTCAAGTTGCAGCTCTGTAATTGAATTTCTCATGCTATTCTTTCCTCTGCAATTAAACTGTTAATTTGTTAATGTCTGAAACTTTGCACTGCACTTCTGTGCATCCCTAAAGGTCCATGCTCACGATGTAGTCCACACACATTCATTTATCATCTCCTCATCAAACATCTCCCAAAAGTCAGGAACTCTTCTAAATGCCTTACTAGTTCCTTTTCTTATTGTTGTGACAAAGTACCTAAAAAAAAAAATTAAGGAAAGCAGGGTTTACTTTTGGCTCACAACTTGAGGATGCAGCCTATCCTGGCAGGAATTTGAGGCATGACAGCCTCTGCAGTCAGGCAGCGAGAGAGATGAATGCTGTGGTCTCAGCTCATTTTATCTTTTTTATTCAGAGCAGATCTCCAAGTCATGGGATGGTTCTAACCACATTCAGCCTTGTAGAAAGTCTTCCATAGACACACCCAGAGGTTTGCCTCCTAAAGAATTCTAGATACTATTACATGGACAACCATTACTAAATGCTACAATGCTGGAGTGTTGGAGCAAAAGAGAAAGTAAAGGCCATCAGTACTCTCATAGAAGCTTTCTTGTATGGGGGCGAAGGGGGTAGATCCATACTGTAGTGTCAGGGAAGGCCATGTGATATGCAATTAGTGGGCAAGAAAGCTTGAAAATGTAAATGAAGGGAGGGAGCTTTAGCTTGAGAAAGGCTGTCCTGAGAGCCTATCAGTAAGTTGAATCTGAGTAACAGGGAAAAAACCAATCCTACTATGAGAAGGTTGCAGAAAACATAGTTTTAAATCAGAGGAGCTGGCTGAATTTGCTGAATTGGAATAATAGCAGGAAAGCCAGAGCAGAATATACAGTGTAAGTCACCGAGATCAACTCAGAATAGTAAGCATGGGCCAGACTTTGGATTTGTGGAGATAAGGAGCATGCAGAATATTAAAGACATGGACCTAGTCTTAACATGTTTTCACAGAGTTAAAAGACAAACATGACTTCAGAGCAGAGAACACAATGTTGGGAGTAGGAAAGAAGTAGAAATGCACTTTAAGTTATCTTTATAGGCACCTACAGATATAGTAGTCATTTAGACAACATGGTGCAGGAGAGCAAAGTTCTGGGTCTACTTGGCAAAAGACTCAGTGGATGGCTGGAAAGTTGGCACAGTGATCAAGAGAATGTGTGGTTCTTACAAAGGATCCAGGTTTGATTCCCAGCATCCACATGAAGAGTCACCATCTCTCTGGGCACCAGACACACATGTGGTGTACAGATGTACATGCATGTAAAACACTTATACATATAAAATGATAAAAATAAAAACTAAAAAGACAGGAGGAGTCAGAGTCATCAATGGGACTTTTAAGCTTGAGAAAAGAAGTAGACAGGGACATTTCTTAGACTTGAATATTTCCCAAATCATGATAGCTTTGGGAGGAATGGGCTTTAGAGAAAGCATATAGAAGGAAATGAAGTTATTATATTTAATTGCATTCAGGTTGGGATGTTTATGAGTGATGCAGGAATACATATGACTTTTAACTTATTCTAGACCCCATGGAAATATATATACAAATCACTGGCACTAAAATGCACATGTTTATAACCATGAGGCCAAATGAAAACACCTAAGAACATTCCCAGATGCAGGCACTCAAACCTTAAGAACTGTGATCTAAATAAACTTTCTTTATAAAGCTGTCTTGTCTCAGTATTTCATCAAAAGTAATGCACAATGGCCCAATATGCTTGCACTCAGTTCTCAGTATGAACTGGCCATTGCTAGTTGTACCTGTGTACTAACTCATTCTCTGCAAATAATATTTGTCCCTATTCTACACTTGAGAAAGTAGAGACACAGAGAGTTGAAGTGATTTGTAGAGTGTTATGTTGGCACTACAAGTGACAAAAAGATTCACACTCAGACTGAAGCATCAAGGACCAGAATAAACTGGTAGGGGGTTTCACAGCTTCTGTCTGGTTTGTTTAATTATTTGTTTTGTTTTTCTCAATTCATGATATGTGTTGTAATTATCTCTTTTCACTCACTTCTTCTCTTTCAAGAGCATGAATTTATATCAAAAGCTGAAAGACAATTATTTTTCAGCCTTTTCTCTGTTGAGGCAATTTTGTGGGATTAAACCAATGTGATGTTACCATCAATTTTTTTCGAAATTCCCTTTTAGGATTTGTATAAGCTTCAATTACATAAAAATTAGAAAAATGTTAGTTTGCTGTGGTGGTATACACCCATAACCCCAGCACTGGGCAGGCAGAGTCAGGAGGATTACTGTATGTTTAAAGCCAGCCTGGTATACATAGTGAGTTCTAGGTGAGCCAAGGCTACACGGTGAGATTCTGTCTTAGAAAATAGAACAGAACCAAACAAAAAGGCCTTGCAACAGTCACATCCATATTGAAAATGCATTTGCCCATTGTTTTAATGACTCTATAGCATTAAACTATTGAGATATTTCATGGTTTAACTCCCACAACACATACATTTAGAGTGTGTAAACACGCACTTGTATTTATACAAGAAATCTGTGTTCTGAAAAGAAAGAGAAAGAAGGAAAGAAAGAAAGAAAGAAAGAAAGAAAGAAAGAAAGAAAGCAAGCAAGCAAGCTAGGCAGAATGAAATAATTTCATTCCTTCATTTAATATTTATTCAGTGTCATTTTATGTTAGGCAATCATTGTACACTGTGTCTTCAAATATTATATATAAAACTATGAAGAAGTGAAGGGAAAAGCTTTAAGATACCAAACAAAAGCTCTGGGATCAGTCCTCACTACCCAATAAGTGGGAGGGAAGAAGGAAGGAAGGAAGGAAGGATAGAAGGAAGGAAAGAAGAAAAATAAGCAGAATAAATAAACAAACAAACCACACGCAGAGAGACATAGCCAAGAAGACAGTGCAAGAGACAATGAAAGACAGACAGAAAGACAGACAGACAGAGACAGACAAAGATGGAGAAACAGAAACCACGAAAGACTTCAGAAGCCAACATACCAAATGTATCACTGTTTATTATTCCTATATGGTGATGTTAAAATGACTTTTATTTTATATTGTTTACCTTTCCCAACATAATTTTCTACAATGAACATATATTACTTTAATGTTAAGAAAAATATTTCAAAATAAAACATGTATACAAATTTTGCTGAGAGCACATACATTACTGTAATAGCCTTTGGAGCTACAGAGCAATCCATATTGGTAGTAAGGCCTGGCAGGAATATGACATTTTTATTGTTTCAGTGACTCAATAATAATGCTCTAATGACTCCACTGTGCCCTAGTATGTTTTCTATTGCTATAATAAAGACTATGACCAAAAGCAATTTGGGGAGGAAAGGGCCTCTTTGATGTTAGAGTTTACATTCAGTCCATCATGAAAGGAATTCACAGCAGGGACTCAAGACAGGAACCTGTAGCAGAAGCTGAAGCAGAGGCCTATTGTCTTGCTTCCCCATGGCTTGCTCAGTTTGCTTTCTTATATAGTCCAGGACCAGATGCCCATGCATGGCACTGTCACCAGTGAGGTAGACCCTCCCACATCAATCATTAATCAAAAAAATTCCCCACAGAGGAGCTTATTGGCAATCTGATGGAGGGATTTTCCCTAACTGAGGTTTCTCATATCAGATTACTAGCTTTGGTCAAGTTGAAAAACAAACAATCAAACACAAAAATCAAAAGTTGCCATGACACATTGTCAGGAACATTGGTCTAGGTATCCTCTCCCACACCCATCTGTGTGGTGTGGCACCTACAAAACTTCCTATGAAACAACTGATGGAAAATCAACGTGAACTGACCATTTTTCTTTGACTTGAAAGCATAAAACTGAGAAATGATCTAGGAGAGAGTTTCCAGGTTTAAAAAAATCCCTGAAGGGCTAGGCATGGTGGTACATACTTTTAACTGAAGCATTCAGGCAGTTCAAGACCAACCTGATCTAAAAACAAAATATATGTAGAATACTTATGTTTTCCTTGCCCCTTTGTTCCATCTACTTTTTAAGGCATCTTTTTGCTTTTCAATAGTGTAAGATTTCAAACATTAAAAAAAAAAAAACATAATAGATGGGTCTGGCAAGATGTCTCAGTGGTTAAGAGTGCTGGCTGCTCTTTCAAAGGACCTGCAGTTCAATTCCCAGAACCACATGGCAGCTTATAACTGTCTGTAACTCCAGTTCCATAGTATCTGATCCCTTCACACCAATGCACATAAAATAAAATTAAATAAAATTTAAAAGATATACCTATACTTGAGTACTCTAAAGAATGTGTAAGAAATGTCACTTTTTTATCACCGGTGTTGTTATTATCAAAATTGTTAATAACTTCCTTTTTAATGGCTTGTCTTGTACCAGAAGAAATTATAACATCCGCAAAAGAAGGAAATTATCTATTAAAAAGTAGATGGATTTTAACTAACTCTATACTAAGCAGATCCTAGGACTACTGATAAAGTTAGTCTTTCCCAAGCTTTTGCATTGTCTATCCCTCCCACCCCCTCTCTTGGTCTTGCTGTATCATCTAGACTGGACTCAAACTCACAATCTCCCTGCCTCTGCCCCTCAGTGCTGGGATTACAGACCTTTGGCATCACACATGGTTCTCCAGAGATTTGAATTTAAAAGGACTATTATAGCTGGAAAATGTGAGAATTGATCTGAAAGACAAAAAAGCTAGGAAGCAAAAAGCCAATGGAGATAAGCTGTCACCAGGAGGGAAGTCTCAGATGAGCACAAGGGGACAGGGGCAACCACTTGGATATAATGTTGCAGGGACAAAGGGGCATGATCATACTGACACTTGGCCATACCTACCCAGACTGTTGTCACTTCTCGTAGGCCAGGAAGTGATTCTTTCCCTCAGCTTCTTTTTACCGGACTTGTCTGACTTCATGAACAGGTCTACTTCCTCCTTCCTAATCTCTCTAACAAGCTGCGTGTGGCACCTTGTGAAGTCTTGGAAGGAAATCTTCCCTTTCTCATCTGTGCCCAGTTGGCTCATGATCTCAGCCACTGACTCTTCCATATTCACCTGTCGGCAGACCATTAGCAAGTCATTCCTGTGGGAGTGAACACAGGAGGCCATGTCAGAAGGGCTAGGAAGAGTCAGGAGTGAAAACAAAACAAAACTGTTTCTTAAATGCACTTGCTATAGTATACTGATTTTAAACTTTCCCATTGCTTCCAGAAAATCGGTAGTGTACAAAGTCATGTGACTGAGTGTTTGGGCTCACATCTTTAATCCTGACACTGGAAAGACAGAGGCAGGTGGATCTCTGAGTTCAACTCCAATCTGATCTACATATCCAGTTCCAAGCCAGTAGGAGCTACGTATTGAGACCCTGTCTCCACCAAAACAAGCAAAAATCTGTTTCATCTGGGTTTTCTAGACAAAAATATTTGCCATTTAGAAGGGTGACAGTACTGGTACCCCTTTGTTCTTTTTTCTTCCTATCCTTCTGAACTTGCTATCTTCATTCCTTTCAAATTAAAGACCTTAAAATTTCTTTCTTTCTGTACAGTGCAGCACCATGACTCTCAAAGGCAGTAATTGGAATATAAAAAAGACAGTTCCTTAACAAAAACCCAGGATAGCTAAAACTATCCTCAACAATAAAAGGTCTTCTGGGCGAATCACTATCCCTGAACTCAAGCACCATTAGAGAGCAATAGTGATAAAAACTGCATGGTATTGGTACGGACACAGACAGATAGACCAGTGGAATAGAATTGAAGATTCAGAAATGAACCCACACACCTATGGTCACTTGATTTTTGACAAAGGAGCCAAAACCATCCAATTGAAAAAAGATAGCATTTTCAGCAAATGGTGCTGGTTCAACTGGAGGTCAGCATGTAGAAGAATGCAGATTGATCCATTCTTAACACCACGTACAAAGCTTAAGTCCAAGTGGATCAAGGACCTCCACATCAATCCAGATACACTCAAACTAATAGAAGAAAAAGTGGGGAAGAATCTTGAACACATGGGCACTGGAGAAAATTTCCTGAACAAAACACCAATGGCTTATGCTCTAAGATCAAGAATCAAAAAATGGGATCTCATAAAACTGCAAAGTTTCTGTAAGACAAAGGACACTGTTGTTAGGACAAAATGGCAACCAACAGTTTGGGGAAAGATCTTTACCAATCCTACAATTGATAGAGGGCTTATATCCAAAATATACATTGAACTCATGAAGTTAGACTGCAGGGAGACAAATAACCTTATTAAAAATGGGGTTCAGAGCTAAACAAAGAATTCACAGCTGAGAAATGCCGAATGGCCAAGAAACACTTAAAGAAATGTTAAACATCTTTAGTCATAAGGGAAATGCAAATCAAAACAACCCTGAGATTGCACCTCACACCAGTCAGAATGACTAAGATCAAAAACTCATGTGACAGCAAATGCTGGCAACGATGTGGAGAAAGAAGAACACTCCTCCATTGTTGGTGGAATTGCAAACTGGTACAACCATTCTGGAAATCAGTCTGGAGGTTCCTCAGAAAATTGGACATTGAACTACCTGAGGACCCAGCTATACCTCTCTTGGGCATATACCCAAATATGCCCCAACATATAACACAGACACATGCTCCACTATGTTCATAGCAACCTTACTTATAATAGGCAGAAGCTGGAAAGAACCTAGATGTTCTTCAACAGAGGAATGGATACAGAAAAGGTGGTACATCTACACAATGGAATACTACTCAGCTATCAAAACAATGACTTTATGAAATTCATAGGCAAATGGATGGAACTGGAAAATATGATCCTGAGTGAGGTAACCCAAACACAGAAAAACACACATGGCATGCACTAATTGATAAGTGGCAATTAGCCCAAACGCTTGAATTACCCTAGATGCACAGAACACATGAAACTCAAGAAGGATGACCAAAATGTGAATGCTTCACTCCATCTTCAAAAGGGGAACAAGAATACCCTTGGGAGGGAATAGGGAGGCAAAGTTTAGAACAGAGGCAGAAGGAATACCCATTCAGAGCCTGCCCCACATGTGGCCCATAGATATACAACCACCAAACTAGATAAGATGGATGAAGCAAAGAAGTACAGGCTGACAGGAACCAGATGTAGATCTCTCCTGAGAGACACAGCCAGAATACAGCAAATACATAGGTGAATGCCAGCAGCAAACCACTGAACTGAGAACGGGACCCTCAGGAATCTTAGAAAGGACTGGAAGAGCTTGAAGGGGCTCGAGAGCCCATATGAACAGCAATGCCAACCAACTAGAGCTTCTAGGGACTAAGCTACTACCCAAAGACTATACATGGACTGACCCTGGGCTCCAACCTCATAGGTAGCAATGAATAGCCTAGTAAGAGCACCAGTGGAAGGGGAAGCCCTTGGTCCTGCCAAGACTGAACCCCCAGTGAACGTGATTGTTGGGGGGAGGGTGGTAATGGGGGAGTATGGGGAGGGGAAGCCCATATAGAAGGGGAGGAGGAGGGATTAGGGGGACGTTGGCCCAGAAACTGGAAAGGGAATAACAATCAAAATGTAAATAAGAAATACTCAAGTTAATAAAGATAAAAAAAAAAAAAGACAGTTTTGTCTTTCTGTTTGTCAATAACTATCTGGGCTGTAAAAACAATGAAGTTTTTGACAATCTTGCTTTCCAGTTTCCTGGGCCTGTGCTCAGCTTGGTAATTCTGCAAAATGTTACTTATTCTTGATTTTTACTTACCTCTGCATTTTTTTGATTTTCCACTTCCCATCCCTAATTAGTTATCTCTAAGATTCAAAGCAGGCATCAAAATCCCAGACACCTTTCATATCTGGATGTAATGAGAAAGTATGAAGTGTTTGGACCCAAGATATGAAGGGTGGTGGTCACTGGAAAATTATGACTAGTCTGTAGTCTTACTTTTTGGGTGCTGTTTTTGTCTTTTATTTGTTCTTCTGTTTTTAATATTTGAGACAGTTTCTCTGAGTAACCTTAGCTGTCCTGAAACTCAATCTGCAGATGAGGCTGGCCTCAAAATCAGAGATCCTCCTGCCTCTGCCTCCAGAGTGCTGGGATTAAAGACATGCGCCACCAACTCCTAGCTGAGTCTTTCATTTTTTTTTTTTAAAGAAGAAAAAATAATTTTTAAAGGACAACCAGAAACACTATGCTCACCAAGAACATTTATCTGACAGATGTCAGTTTGATCCTTGACCTTGGAAGACATTTTTCTTTCTAGCAATATTTTTTGGGAAACATCTTCCTAATAATACTCCAACTATAAGTCACACAAAGTCAATGAACTATATTGAAAGATATATTGAACTATATTGAAAGAGTTGAAAGATATTTGAAACCACTCCTTAGGAACAAATACATCCTTCATCTCACTATACCTCTAAGAGTACAATTGTCTTGAAGACCTGACCAATATGATGTTTGCTGATTGATATTTGCCACCTTTTCTCTCCCAGGCCATCCCTTGGTCAATCTCCCATCTTCCGGTCAGTGCCACCATGACTTCTCCAAGCCCTTGAGGCCCCTAGCCCTATCTATGTACATTTTAATCTCTTTCGAATCTATTCTACCTCACTCTTTGTTTCTCCTTGCCCTATTCCCTTTCCCAAGTTTCTACTGTCTAAACACCATCAAATCTCAGTTGAACTTGTCACTGAAATGTCTTTGAACTTTACTCTCCTGTAAAGCCCCCCCCATGCAAATGTAAAAGTAATGAAAGTTTCATGCTTTTCTCTTGTCACTGTTTGTATCATCTCAAAATATCCCAAATGTGCAGATTATCTCAAGTTGAAATCCCCCGAGGAAGTGCAACCTCATAAAAAGCCCACTGGCATATGTTTCCCTGCGTGCCTGTGTGTGTATGTGTGTGTGTGGGTGCGCAAATTACACACTTCGTTTTGGAATGGATTTCTTTCCTATAACAAAGCTGAGAAAGAACCTGGGCCACCAGGGACTGTTAATCTGGACTGCAGCAGACATGAATAACCCTCGCTTACCACTGCCTTCCATACCTAACTCTACCCCTAACGAGTACCTTATTAACACTTTAGAACAGTGGTCCTCAGCCTTCCTAATGCTGTGACCCTTAAATACAGTTTCTCAGGTTGTGGTGTCCCTCAGCTGTAAAATTATTCTGTGACTACTTCATAACTGTAATTTTGCTATAGTTATGAATCATAATGTAAATACTGGATATGCAGGGTATCTGTTATGGGACCTCTGTAAAAGAGTTGTTCGCAACCCATAGTCTGAGAAACACTGCTCTAGAGTTTACTCTGGTAGCCAGGATATCCCTCTAGCCTGACATCCCTTCTCAAGATTTTTTGTTTGTTTTTGTTTTGTTTTGTTTTGTCTAAAAGGCATAAACACACCATACTCTGGAAATGTCTTTGAACTTTACTTTCCTGTAAAGACCCCCCCCAATGCAAATGTAAAAGTAATGAAAGTTTCATGCTTTTCTCTTGTCAATTAGCTCTTGTTTTAATCTGATTTCCTACACCCACTTAAATAAGAATGTGGTTGGTGCTGAAGGGATGTCTCTGTGCTTAAGAACATGAGCTACTCTAAGGAGGATCTGAGTTCAGTTCCCATTGCTCACACTAGGCAGTTCATGGCAACTTGTAACTCCAGCTGCAGGGGTATCTGACACCTTCAGTTGCCACAGTCACTCGTGTGCACATACTCACACACATACACATAATCAAAACTATAGAAACAATCACTCATTTACTCTTTCATTCCCCGACAGTACTTTACTATTTACTGTGTTTTCCTAAGACAGTTTCTACGATCTCATCAGTTTTTGCCATGTTTATGTTGCTAGCTTTCTT
Source organism: Rattus rattus (assembly GCF_011064425.1). Lineage (NCBI taxonomy): Eukaryota > Metazoa > Chordata > Mammalia > Rodentia > Muridae > Rattus > Rattus rattus. The sequence goes on along the minus strand of NC_046155.1, from coordinate 229,758,220 downwards.
AGCAGATCACCCTGCTTCCACATGGCATCACATGTTCTTAAATATTTTTTATACACAGCTATGCATTTTACTTTGATTAGTTTGTATGTGTTTACATGTATCATTCTGTATAGTATACATGCCACAGTGCATATACAATATGTGTTTGTAAGGCAGACAGATTGATGAATAATTATGTATGTGAATGTCGGCACGGTAGATTATTACTCTGAATTTCCCATTTGAAGGTGGCATATAGGGTATACAGATACAGCCTTGCTTAAGCCTCGAAGGCAAGTATGCCTGTGTGCTCTGCCCCCCCCCTTAATTCAGGTTTGATACCTTGCTTGAGTGTTTGCTGCCGTGCTAGTGAACTTATTATGCTTGTACAGTGAGACTTACTTCTTGTGCTTCCTCCATGTATATGAGAAAACACCACAGCAGGAGTAACCCTTTTGTCTGGCCCCAAATAAGTGATATTAGCAGGTGTTCATCAAGACTTATCTACCCCGAGAAAAGCCACTCCAAGTCATTTTAAGATGTATGCTTCAGAATAAATTCTTCTAGCTCACAACAGCCAATGTAACTGCTTTCTTGAGATTTTGTGTTCTACATTGAAATAATGTTCTAAAAAAATCTTTCATGTGCCTGTTCTATTCTTGTCTTTCTCTATACTTCCTGCCTGATATGTGTCTGGATTCATCCAAGATATGAGAATGGTCAGGGTCACAAATGTAGAATAAAGCTGTAAAGGAAAGTTCCAGATATTCTTTGGTTGCATATTTTATTTTCTAGAATAAGGATTTCCTTCTTAGATTTTTAGGCAATAATTTAAAAAAGTAATCCTTAAAAGCTAATCTTGAATTTAGCCCTTTAGATAATCTAGATTTCAGAGGTTCAGAGGGAGATTGTGACATCAATCTTTTCTGGGTAGCCAAAACGCTGTATGTCAAGTATTTTTACAATGAGGGTAATAATAATCTATTTAACAGCTTTGTTCTGAGGTAAATGAGAAACAGCATGCTAAGCACTTACCATGGTGTCTGGTGCATATTAACCTCCCACTGAACAGAAGCCATTATTATAATCTCTCCACAATTATTGATTGTAGGTTTTCTCAATGACCCTGTTTCATGATTAAGGTATTTATAATAAAACAGGAAGTGCTCCAGGAAAAAGAAAGTCTAATCAGTTGAACTGGATTGCTCACCAAGAGCAACGATCTGTCCACAGAAATCCTCATCCTATTGCCTGTGGCCTGCTTATTACACTTGGCACCTGTTGGGAAGCCCAGTTCTATTCAGGCTTCAGAAGCCCTGTTTTAATCAAAGCAGTTCAAAAGGTAGATCTATATTCTAGAAATGCCATGTCAAAGCAATGGATTATATTGAATTGTTATCTGGACCAGTGAGAGGCTGGTACCAAACTTCAACTCTGAGCACATTGCTTCTGTTCTTAAGTCAGAACATAATCTTTAGATGGAAGTGCCTGTATTTAAAAATTAAATTGAGCTAGCATTCTTTCAGTGTAGATTTACAGGATTATGATTATGTCTGCAAGGGAACTACTGTTCCCATTTAAAGGTATGAAGACTGAAAGAGTAACAGGGATTAAGTGACAAGTCCAAGAATATAAACCAAGTCATTTGAAGCCCAAGTCCCTGTCCTTGTATTCCACCTTCCCAGAGTCTTTGATGGGCAGCTCAATCCTCCAGTGTCATTGATTAGCAATATTTATATTGAACTGGAAAGTCCGTATTCCATCTTCTATTTCAAATGTGCATAGAAATATGGTCCTATATTATCATCAGTATTATGGATAGAAAAAATTACAAGGAAAAATTTTCAATTTTTTTATTGGATATTTTAAGTATTTACATTTCAAATGTTATCTCCTTTCCTGGTTCCCCCTTTTCCCATTCCCTCTCCCCCTGCTTCCAGGATGGTGCTCCCCTTCCCACCTACCCACTTCCACATCAAGTAGAGTAAAAGCCTGGAGAGCAGAATTGCAGCTGCTGAGCTGGGCTGTTAAAAACTGCTTCCAGTAAGCTGTGACCGCCCAGTCCCAAGCCTCTCTGCAATGCTTTCCTGTTCCTCCTCCTAATTAGTGCAGGTTATTTACATGCTCTAATCTGAGCTAGCCTGGAAATGTTCTCTGGCTAATGAAATGGGGGTAGCAATAGCACTTTAGTATACTGAACACATGAGCCTTCTCAATTGTTTATCGAAATAAGGTGTTATATAGCCCAGGTTGACCCCAGGTTCTAAATAGCTGAGACTGGCTTTGAACTTGTGGGAGTGCACATCTTTTTTTTTTTTTTTTTTTTTCCTTTTCGAGCTGGGGACCGAACGCAGGGCCTTGAGCTTGCTAGGCAAGCGCTCTACCACTGAGCTAAATCCCCAACCCCTGGCTTTGAACTTGTAATCCACTTGCCACCATCCCCCAAGTTCTAGGGTCTCAGGTGTGCACCACGACACCCAGCGCTGACCACAAGGTCTTAAAGACACATTGTAGGTTCTACCTTCCTCCCGATTCTGTGCCTCAGTATTGGTCCATTCTGCCTTTTTTTTTCTGACAACGTTCAACAACTACACCATTCAGTCACTGACTACATACAGCTTTGTGGCAATTTTGGATTGTTTTATTAAACATTTTCCTTTTAAAAATTGATTTAACGTACAACTTGTATTCCTAGCCTAATCTCCAGCTCACAGAAACCAGTGTTGGCCTGAAATCGGAATCTTCTGAAATGCATGGAGAAGCCAAGGTGCACAGGGTACTCCTCTAACATATTTAATTTCATGAATTTAAGTATAAATACTCAGAAATTAAAAATGCTCACCCTTCTGAAGGCAGCCTCATTTTAATTTTTTCAGATACACGGCTTCTTTTGTTCCAGTAAACTTCATTACATGAGGTGTTTGGTGACTACAAATGACCAATGGGCCCCTTAACCAAACAGAGGGCCCTAAACTTTAGTACACAAGTTGCCTGCTTTGAAAAGAAAGGCAAACCTTTTATACTCCATGCATACATAGTCAAAGCATGACCCATAGTGAGAACTACATAGGTAAACAATCAAGCGAATATTATAGAGGGCAAGGATACACATCAAGACAGCTCCACACGGAGCATCCCTGCTTACACAGTTCATTGTCAGCTGACCTGACCTTAGACACCAAATGATTGCATTCTACAAAACACCCACTCAAGGCAGAACTGTAGACTAGCAAAAGTGAGAAACTAGAGTTACATGAAATCTACTGAGCAATAGCTGCAGAGAACATTTGACATACGCCATTAAATTTTGGGGAAGTGGTTTTCTACTAAGTCACCATTTAGACAATACTGTAAGAGACATCTTGTACTCACATTTACACATATGTACCTTGTCTTCAGACAATGCTGCTATGTTATGACAAAAGAATAGAACCAGGTTTACAGCAAAGGAACTGGCTATACAAGGCATACAGGTTTTAGTTCTGTGGAGAACATCAATCTCCAGGCAGCAGAACTGAAGTATGACTAAAGATCGATGTTTCTAGCTCTAAACCACATGGTTTCACAAAGCACAGCTATTACTTCTCTGTGTGTGAGTCCTTTTTCTCTGGGCTACTTTTCTTCATTTAATGTACAGAGAAGTTGAGGAGGAAGTAGAAATTCAATGAAGCCATTTATCATCCAGGCAAATTTATAGCCCAACATGAGGCAAATGTAAGAGGATGAGCTTTGGTCTCTCAGGCTCAGGGGGAGGAAAAATACAATTCTTTTCCACAATGACAGCAAACTCAGAGCTCAGCTGGAATGCAGGCTGAGCCAAGGCAGCCATTATTTGAATAACAGATCACATGCTTCTCTTCAAATTTCTCAAGTAACTGAGATCCTTAGACCCAGTTAGGAGGCCAGACATCAGCATTTGTAGAATAAACACAAAAATAGGCTAAGAGCTCATAGTGTACTTATTTCTTATGTGTGACAGAAAAACATAACTTAGACCACGCTAATGTCACTGCTACAGACTTCTCAAAATGCAAGAATTAAAAACAGCTTTCATTAAACAAGATTCTGGACTGTGAGTGGTGAGTTCTACAGACAGATGCTGTGAGGAACCAAAGCATTTGTCTTTCATCCTGCTTCCCAGCAAAATGAAGCAAGGCTCAGAGATGAAAGAAGGAAATAAATGGACCCATAGTGAAGACAGCACGTAGTCAGAGGACGTTATTGGGCATAAGAGGCTTCAACATGTTTTAGAGGGATTTAAAAGACACGGGGAGCTCACTGCTCCCAAACCCCGTGGGAGAGAGAGCTCACCGCCCAGACAGGTGGGCACTCCTGAGACTACAGAGCCGAAGAGACCACCAATACTGCCCACCCCTGCCCACATTCCTGGCCCAAGAGGAAACTGTATACGGCCTCTGGGAACCGGAAGATAGGGGCACTGGAGCTGCAGGTCCCCTGCGCCCCAGGCACCGCTGGAACCTGAAGGGATCCGGTCAACAGTTCTCTGCACCAAAATCCCGAGGGAGGGAGAGCTAAACCTTCAGAGAGGCAGACACGCCTGGGAAGCCAAAAGAGACTACACTTTGCCCACATTTCTGACTCCAGAGGAAAACACCAAATGCCATCTGGGACCCTAGTGCATGGAGGCTCCCGGAAAAGGCGGCGCAGGTCCTCCTGGTTGGGGCCCTCACAGAGAGCTCATAAGCAACACCCCACGAGCAAACTTGAGCCTTGGGACCACAGGTAAGACCAACTTTTCTGCTCCAAGTGACCTGTCTGGTGAACTTAGGAGACAGGCCCACAGGAACAGCTGAAGATCTGTAGACAGGAAAAACTACATGACCCAAAGCAGAACACTCTGTTCCCATAACTGGCTGAAAGAAAACAGGAAAACAGGTCTACAGCACTCCTGACACACAGGCCTATAGGACAGTCTAGCCACTGTCAGAAATAGCAGAACAAAATAAGACCAGAGATAATCTGATGGTGAGAGGCAAGCACAGAAACCCAAGCAACAGAAACCAAGACTACATGGCATCATCAGAGCCCAATTCTTGCACCAAAGCAAACACTGAATATCCAAACACACCAGAAAAGCAAGATCTAGATTTAAAACCATATTTGATCATGATGCTGGAGGACTTCAAGAAAGACATAAAGAACTCCCTTAGAGAAATGCAGGAAAACATAAATAAACAAGTAGAAGCCTATAGAGAGGAATCACAAAAATCCCTGAAAGAATTACATGAAAACACAATCAAAAAGGTGAAGGAATTAAAAATTGAAATAGAAGCAATGAAGAAAGAACACAGGGAAACAGCCCTGGATATAGAAAACCAAAGGAAGAAACAAGGAGCCGTACATACAAGCATCACCAACAGAATACAAGACATAGAAGAGAGAATCTCAGGAGCAGAAGATTGCATAGAAATCGACACAACTGTCAAAGATAATGGAAAACGGAAAAAGCTACTGGTCCAAAACATGTGGGAAATCTGGGACTCAATGAGAAGATCAAACCTAAGGATAATAGGTATAGAAGAGAGTGAAGACTCCCAGCTCCAAGGAGTCTATGGTTTCAACAAAATCATAGAAGAAAACTTCCCTAACCTAAAGAAAGAGATGCCCATAAGCATACAAGAAGCCTATAGAACTCCAAATAGATTGGACCAGAAAAGAAAGTCCTCTCGTCACATAATAGTCAAAACACCAAATGCAGAAAACAAAGAAAGAATATTAAAAGCAGTAAGGAAAAAAGTCAAGTAACATATAAAGGCAGACATATCAGAATCAGACCAGACTTCTCGCCAGAGACTATGAAAGCCAGAAGATCCTGGACAGATGCCATAGAGACCCTAAGAGAACACAAATGCCAGCCCAGACCAGCAAAACTCTCAATTAATATAGATGGAGAAACCAAGATATTCCATGTCAAAACCAAATTTACACAATATCTTTCTAGAAATCCAGCGCTACAAAGGATAATAAATGGTAAAGCCCAACATAAGGAGGCAAGCTACACCCTAGAAAAAGCAAGAAACTAATCGTCTTGGCAACAAAACAAAGAGAAGAAAAGCACACAAACATAATCTCACATCCAAATATGAATATAACAGGAAGCAATAATCACTATTCCTTAATATCTCTCAACATCAGTGGTCTCAACTACCCAATAAAAAGACATAGATTAACAAACTGGATCCACAATGAGGACCCTGCATTCTGCTGCCTACTGGAAACACACCTCAGAGACAAAGACAGTTACTTTCAGAGTGAAAGGCTGGAAAACAACTTTCCAAGCAAATGGTCTGAAGAAGCAAGCTGGAGTACCCATTCTAATATCAAATAAAATCAATTTTCAGCTAAAAGGCATCAAAAAAGATAAGGAAGGATACTTCATATTCATCAAAGGAAAAATCCACCAAGGTGAACTCTCAATCCTAAATATCTATGCTCCAAATACAAGGGCACCTACATACATAAAAGAAACCTTACTAAAGCTCAAAACACACATTGCACCTCACACAATAATAGTAGGAGATATCAACACTCACTCTCATCAATGGACAGGCCATGGAAACAGAAATTAAACAGAGATGTAGACAGACTAAGAGAAGTCATGAACCAAATGGACTTAATAGATATTTACAGAACATTCTATCCTAAAGCAAAAGGATATACATTCTTCTCAGCACCTCATGGTATTTTCTCCAAAATTGACCACATAATTGGTCAAAAAACAATTCTCAACAGATACAGAAAGATAGAAATAATCCCATGCGTCCTATCAGACCACCACAGGCTAAAGCTGGTCTTCAATAACAATAAGGGAAGAACGCCCACATATACATGGAAGGTGAACAATGCTCTACTCAAGGCTGAGAAACACCTAAAGAAATGTTCAACATCTTTAGTCATAAGGGAAATGCAAATCAAAACAACCCTGAGATTTCACTTCACACCAGTCAGAATGGCTAAGATCAAAAACTCATGTGACAGCAAATGCTGGCGAGGATGTGGAGAAAGACGAACATTCCTCCATTGTTGGTAGGATTGCAGACTGGTACAACCATTCTGGAAATCAGTCTGGAGGTTCCTCAGAAAATTGGACATTGAACTACCTGAGGACCCAGCTATACCTCTCTTGGGCATATACCCAAAAGATGTCCCAACATATAACAAAGACACATGCTCCACTATGTTCATAGCAGACTTATTTCTAATAGCCAGAAACTGGAAAGAACCCAGATGCCCTTCAACAGAGGAATGGATACAGAAAATGTGGTACATCTACACAATGGAATATTACTCAGCTATCAAAAACAATGCCTTTATGAAATTCATAGGCAAATGGATGGAACTGAAAAATACCATCCTGAGTGAGGTAACCCAATCACAGAAAAACACACATGGTATGCACTAATTGATAAGTGGCAATTAGCCCAAACGCTTGAATTACCCTAGATGCACAGAACACATGAAACTCAAGAAGGATGACCAAAATGCAAATGTTCCACTCCTTCTTTAAAAGGGGAACAAGAATACCCTTGGGAGGGAATAGGGAGGCAAAGTTTAGAACAGAGGCAGAAAGAACACCCATTCAGAGCTTGCCCCACCTGTGGCCCATACATATACAGCCACCAAACTAGATAAGATGGATGAAGCAAAGAAGTGCAGGCTGACAGGAACCAGATGTAGATCTCTCCTGAGAGACACAGCCAGAATACACCAAATACATAGGTGAATGCCAGCAGCAAACCACTGAACTGAGAACGGGACCCCCGTTGAAGGAATCAGAGAAAGGACTAGAAGAACTTGAAGGGGCTCGAGAGCCCATATGAACAATAATGCCAACCAACCAGAGCTTCCAGGGACTAAGCCACTACCCAAAGACTACACATGGACTGACCCTGGGCTCCAACCTCATAGGTAGCAATGAATAGCCTAGTAAGAGCACCAGTGGAAGGGGAAGCCCTTGGTCCTGCCAAGACTGAACCCCCAGTGAACGGGATTGTTGGGGGGAGGGCAGTAATGGGGGGAAGATGGGGAGGGGAACACCCAAATAGAAGGGGAGGGGAGGGGTTAGGGGGATGTTGTCCTGGAAACCGGGAAAGGGAATAACAATCGAAATGTAAATAAGAAATAAGTTAATAAAGAAAAAAAAAGTCTAAATTACAAGAAAGAATTTGCCAACTGCATAATTTTAGAAATCTGTTGTATTATAAAGAAAAATTTATGGTATAAAATTAAGAGAGCTGATCAATAGTTTCTAGATTAATAGTTTCTAGTGTCTTGCTTTTCTAAGCAAGAATCCAAGATAATGGGATTAAGTATAATCGTTTCACAAAATGACATCCATTAACAATGGCTCCTAACTTTTTATGTTTGTACTTTTATAAACTAGCTCATTCTTCAAATCTGTCACTCCACAAAAGAGTATTTAATGCATCAATGTAGAGTAAGAAGTTACAATGTACCACAAAGAAATTTACTATCATGCTATGAATCACCCCCTAATAAAAAAAAAAAGAGACATGGGAACATGTTGACAGACAGTTCTGATGGTCCATGCTTAGACTATTGAACCAGGAGCTTATAAGGAGTGACAGAAACAACCCAGGTACTGGTGAGTGATCAAACTGCTGTGATTGGCAGTGAGAACTGAAGTGGAACTTAAGCTACCTTCCCATTCACAACCCAGAGCAAAGAGATTTTGTTCAAATCTTGGATTTGGAGATGTGAGCATTAAAAAAGAAAAGGGCAAGCAATGTGATTAGCCAACCCGATGGAAAGCTGAGTGGTGGATAAGCATGTGAAAACATGATCAGTCTTACAGATGTGAGGAAAATGCAGAAGAAACCAATTTTAAAAATCAGGTTCTATTTCAATATACATAACACTCTTCAGGTAGTGTCCTCAGAATTACTAAATGCTGGCAAAGGAGTACGGGCTGGCACCCGGCATGGCAGAAAGAAAAGCAGTCACCACATCTCTGGAGAGGAGTTTTGCAATGATACCATAAACACCATCTCTGGTGGTTAATCTTGAGTGTCAAACTGAAGGGATTTAGAATCACCATAGAAACAAATTTCTGTCCACTTCTATGTTGGATTAACCAGATTAAATTAATTGAGGAACACACACACACACACACACACACACACACACACACACACACACACACACACATATTTAGGGTAGTTCTAATCCATGGGCTGGAGTCCTGGCTGAATTTAAAAGGAAAAGGAGAAAGGTCCGTAAAGACAAGCATCCATCTCTCTATGCTCCCTGACCCCTGATGCACCATGACCAGCTGCCTCTTCCTCCCTAATATGATGGACTATAGCCCGGAACCCTAGGCAAAGTAAACCCTTCATCCCTGAAGTTCAAGTACTTTAGTCACAGCAAGAAGAGGAGTGACTAACACACTCACTAATCAAATAATAACCTTCTGTTTACATGTGCTAAAGAATCTCATGTAACTGTGTAACACTTCTCTGTGTGTCCTTAGAGACCAGCACAATAACAAAGATCTGGAACAGCTGAATCCTAATGTGAACCATCATACTGACAAAAATAGCTGATGCATATTAGATGTTTAGTATGTCAGGGCCCGAGCCCCGAATTTATGTATGTGTATGTATATGGTGTATATATTACATATTATACACACACATTAATCTCATTCTCACAATCTCCATATAAGACTGGTACTACTGTTATCTTTATTTTTCAAGCAAGGAAGCTAAGAAACAGAGGTGGTGTGCACAGATGCCTATCACGGAGAAATTTGTGTGTTGATGTATATGTGTAAACTGAGACACAATCTGGCATAGGAATACAACAGAATAGAACTTTTGAAAGACATAATTCTATAATGGATTTCCCAGACAATAGTGAGTAGTGAGAATATATCAAATTGAGAAATGACACAAGCACTATCCTAACCCTGTTCTATCAACACCCAGACTGATACACACTGCATATGGATTTATAGGGTTTCTGTATAAGTAATAAGATAAGGCCATCAAGCATAAATATCTTCCATACACCAACAGAGCCAACTAACCTCAACCCTTGGGGCTCTCAGAGTCAGAACCACCAACCAAAGAACATACACAGGCTAGACCTAGGTCCCCTGTACATATGTAGCAGATGTGCAGTTTGGTTTTCATGTGGGTCCCGAAAAACTGGAGTCAGGGCTATCCCAAAAGCTGTTGCCTGTAAGTGGGATATGTTCTTCTAGCTGGGCTTTGTCTGGCCTCAGTGAGAGAGGAGCACCTAGCCTCGCAGAGATTTGAAGTATCGGGGCATAGAGATATCCAGGGGAGACCCACCTTCTCAGAGGAGAGGAGACATATGGGAGGATTGTGGGAAGGGGTGACAATGACCTGGAAGGAGACATTGAGTGGGATGAAGAGTGAATGAGTCAAAAGTAAAATAAAATTTAAAAACACAAAAACTAAAAGTAGTCGATTTTAAAAATACTGACATTTTTTCCCTAAAAATTATTTCCCTTATCATAGAATATGCCCTTTGTTTTTAAAATGATCTTAAAAATCTCAGTGGTGGTAGATCTCTGTGAGGGGGGACCTGGAGGAGATGTGGCATTCTATATAAATAAATTGATTAATTTTAAAATGTGAAGAAGAGGAAGGGAATTGATTAAATGTGCAAACAGAGTATACTAAACATTTGTAACTTTTTGGAGACAGGGCTTTATGGACCCCTAGGCTGACCTGGGGCTCCTCATTCAGTTGAGAGTGACCTTGAACTCCAGATCCTCCTACCTTCACCTCAAAGTGTTAGGATTGCCGGTGTGCACCACCATATCTGGTCCCCATTTGTAATGTTATGTTAAAATTACAGGCGATCTACTTTCCACTAGGTGACTACATGTCAACACCATGTATTTAAATCAAATCCAAAGTCTTTCATAAATGCATTCATTCTTCCTGTCTACACAAATGATAGCATCTTATTGCATTGGCTAGTCATCTAGAAGCTTCCTTCAGAGTCTTCCCCATACCTAATCAGTTGGCAAGAACTGGTCATTCCATTTCTGATATTACTCTTTCTGCTTCACCTTGATTGTCCTTACTGGCCATACTTTAAAAAGAAGTTATGACATTCTTTATTATTTAATTAATTTGTGTTATGAGTGTTTTGTCTACATGTATGTTTGTACACTACATTTGTGCCTGATGCTTGTGGAGTTCAGAAAAGGGAATCAAATCTTTTGGAACTAGCATTACAGATGGCTGTAACCTGCCACATAGGTGCTGGAAATTGAACCCAGGTCCTCTGGAAGACTGAGTCATCTCTCCTGGTCATTTTTAACACCAGCACTGCTTTCTACTTAGTGGACTGTGAAATTTTCAGTATAGGGTATTCTCTTTCTGGTGGGGAACTAACAAAATGTGATGTGCCTGCCCATTCACAATCTGTTATTTGCGTTCCTATGACCCTGAGACTTTCAGTAGAATATCAGTGTGTTCTGCTTCATAGCTGTGGCCCATTGAAGTTTGCCTGGCCTTGCCTCACTAGCCTCATTTCGATGCTAAAGTCGCCTTTACTAGAGACGCACTGGATTCCTCTTTGATTGCATAATAGGCACCTTTCTTTACATGTGTTTGCTTTGTACACTGTCCCTCTGGTTAGGTCACCTCTTCTCTCTCTTTCTCCAATCTCTAGTCTCTGTTTCACAGCTGACATGGACACCTTCAGAAATCCTCCCTGTGTTCCTCATGTACTTTCCAGGCTAATTTGATGTCCTTTTGCTAATTCGTGAAAGCACCTGGGCTCTGATTGCTCACTTACTCTATAACATTCATTGATCTATTAATTAATTGGTCTCTTCTAATAGATCAGAGATTGTCCCACGCGCGACTTCCAAGAAGCACACGGGACATAGAAATTCACTATGAGTGACTTTATTCCTCTCTCATGGTGGAAGCCCCTTGCGCCGCCAGGCGCACCTATTTATCCCCCGTGTGCGCACCCACACCTGATTGGTTGCTTACTCATGACCTCATCAGGCATGCCCCGGAAATGCGCAAAGACCTTGCACGAAGGCACTCTTGCACATCGCACACAGTTAATCTTCCGATAGGGAGTTGGCTTGCGCGGCAAAGGCTAGCGCCATCTTGACTGACTTTTCCTTCAATGTGGGGCGCAGTGGAAGCCAGCGCCATCTAGTGGTGGCAAAGTTATTGCACCCTCTACATCTCACCCTTTTAATTTATATAAATTTTATAGCAGTCATGATCACCCTATCGCGTTCAATGAGGAAACCTCAGCGATGTGCATGGGCTGATCAAAGGAAATCACTGAGTCTCTCTCAATCCCAGTGCAAATGGACCCACAGATCCATGGGGTGCAAGAGCAGAGAACTCAGAATACAGAGAGAGACCCTCTCCTCCCAGTGCAAATGGACCCACAGGTCCTTGGGGTGCAGGAGCAGGGAACTCAGATACAGAGTAAGTCCTGAGCAAGATAACCAAATTCCAGGGGAGGCCCTTTGTACAATGGCCACAAGTGCTTGAGTGATAACGGCCTTGTTATGATACTGTTGAGATCTGAATTTGCAAACCAACCATGGTATGAATACTAATCCACAGCATAGGGCTGCATCAAACAGAGCCACTCCCGATAAGTAGTGGGCACCTCATTTGGTCCTCCTCAGCTGTTGCCACCAAGGGCCATGGTCAAGCCACTCCTATAATGAAATTTAGAATTTCCAATTGTTAGTAACTACTCTAGAAAGTTCACCCACTGTACTTGTCTAACAATAGATTGGGGGAGGATAACTCCAGACACTGCAGACACAATGTCTGCAGCAGTAATGGCTGCTACAATAGCAGCGAAAGTGTCAAGGTCTTTTCCAGGACAGTTCAGGATCAGTCATTTTTCTCTGGAACAACCAGCAGACAATGGAACCAATTTCTGAGATCTGTATGACCAGGACAGAGTTCTCCAGTCATTGTAGCTTTACACAGGTGGCTTTCTGTGAAGCTACAGTCTGTAAAATGGCAACACCAGTTACCAGTTAAGGCAGCAAGAGTCACCAGGAAAATGAAGGGACAGGGGTAACAGCTGGAGTCAGCAAGCAGCAGTGTACAGAGTCTGGCGTAGGCCACAGTGGGGACAGGGAACACACGAGCGGTAACACTGACTGCAGCAACGGCAAAATTTCTGTGATGACAAAAGGTGAAGGGGGGATCTTCCGCCTTCCTTTCAGGGCAGAGGAATGACTCTAGGGACCCGAACCACGAGAGCTGAATCTTCATGTAACCAGGATCGGCAAGTCTCAGCAACCACCCAGGCAGCTGGCACACTCTTGTAGCATCCTGTAGAAAAAACACAAACATTCCCTCTTCCCCATATAAAATATCTGGACAGGAACATGTCACTAAGTGGATCTCTCTCACCTAGGCAGAAGTATGCCTAGTTGTAGGGTGCCATAAACTTTGGCATCCAAATTTTTAAAATTGAAATAAAAGGAGCATATTTTAGCATACAGGGATAACTCCCCCTATTTATTTATAAAGATATAGTAAAGATATTATTTATTAAGGTAAGTCCTCGAGGATTAAATTGAGGACACTGAGCACTTGTATTTATAAATTGACTTGTATACCAAATTATTATCTCCAGCATTATTGTATTGGATATATAAAGAATGAGATTTTTTCACTAATTTTTCTTATGTAAGGCCTAATCTGTCTGGTATCTGTCCTCCCTTGTTAAAGAGCTCAGGCAATCCAGTTTAAGTTCTTAAATGGTCTATTAAGGAACAGTATTTAGTGCTCTTAACCACTAAGCCATCTCTCTAGCACCTCACAAACTTTATTTACCTAAACATAAGCATTAATTAGAAATGCCAAATCCTGTAAACATTGTCCAGATTTAGCCTTATCTAGAAATCCCTGAGTTGGCAGGGTGAGGCTGGGCGTTGAATGTAAGCAACTGGAGTCTTCCTCTTTTCGTGAGGGTGTGTTATCAACTCCATTACCATTTTCAAAGATCTGGGTCTATGGTTTTGTTTAGTTCTCTGAGCCAGAGCACTGAAAGGACAGTGAGTTGTCAGACAATTCACACTGAAATCACTCACTGATTTCAAGTAGAAAACCTGCCTCTAATAAAACATTAAGTAATTGTAAAATTTGAGGGCTAGTAATATCTAAAAAAAAAGGAAAACTTTTTAATCAATTGTAAAACCACAAGCCACACATTGGCTATCAGTATATGAATTGAAAGCTTGATTTTTTAACATTTAAAAAACAGTGGAAGCACATTTTCTATGGGTTGCATGCACAAATTTACAGTAAATACAAAAGCATGCAAGGAGTAAAATTATCAATTTTGCCTGAAATTTGTATATGTAATAGGTCAAATATCAGTATTTTGTAATAACCAATTAAATTGTTGTTTGGACTAAGGTATGTTTCACCAGGTTTCTTTTTAAAATACTTCTATGACTCTAGCCTACAATTCTGTATTAACACAGCTGAAATTTTATCTCCAATGTTCATAACAAAGACCTAAGTCCTCTGGTAAGGTGAGGTACTTAGCCAATTAACATATCTTTAGTAGCTTAAAATTAGTTTCAAATATTCTTTTCTGGAGTAGTGCAACAGCTACTCCCCAAATATTAAAGCTCATTTTGCGAGCAAAAGTTTGTAGTAAAAATTTTTATATACACTGAAAGATTTAAGGTTCTAACTTTTTACATTGAAGAAGTAACAAAATTATATAATATAAGGCTGTTAGCCACTTTTAATGATATCACTCTATGGGCTCTCTAAAATTATAAGCAAGCTCACAAAATAAAAACTCACAATCGCCAGGATGTAAACAAACTGCATAAAAACAATCCTCTAAATCTATCTTGAAATGGCAGTTGGAGTAAGGAAACTGGCTGTAATGTTCTCATAAGTTCTAAAACCTCATCAATCCTTTGTAAATCCTGTAACAATCTCTATCCAATACAATCTCTACCTGTTTGATTTTTCCTCAATTATAAATAAATTTGAGTTAGTCAATGTAACACTGGCAATCCTTAATCACAATCTTAAATTCTCCTTGTAACAGCAGACCACCACCACAAGGTCACCTGAGTTCTTAGTACGTGACTAGGCAGCTGTTCTCCGGGCAGTGGAAATTAGCATTAGAATACAGATAACTTCAGGGCAAGCCATACCTTTGGAAAGCAAAACTCAACCCCCAACAAACAATCTAGTCACCAAGGCACCCCAAGTCTATTATGTTGTAAAGTTTGACTGTCAATTCTACATTTGAACGCACAATGGTGTGGTCTCCAATACCTTTCTAGACAATGTCCTAAATTCTTTTAGAAGCCTGGTTTCTAGCATAAGAATTCCATAAAATATTACCTCAATTTAGACCTGTCTCACTAGGGTGGCCCAATGTCACATGTTGTCTAGAATTACTTCATCCAAATTACAGTTTTAAGCCAACTTTCTGTTACCAATATTATACCTTTTTAACCATATCTAATAACTTGAAAGCCAATAGTCCACAACCAAGGCAAGCAGAGCATATTTATACATTTAAAACCAATGAGAAACAAAATTGAAGTGGCTACACATATCTTAATATATACACCAAACACCATTTTTACCTTTTTAGCTATGATCTTAAGCGATGCACCTTGTCACCTGTTGAGTCAATTAACCAGTCAGGGATTTTTCTAAGAGAAACAGCTATCAACTCTTGTACCAAAAAAGCTGAGAAGCTGTTAGCACCTTTAAGATCAGCCCGTGTAGACGCTTAGCCAGCCTCTAAGCAGCTCCTCCAGCTAATCTAGACACCTGGCTCTAGGCACAGGGCTTCAAAGACCTGATTGAAACTTTTTTCTATTCATTTGTTCCTTTTGAAACGAGTTAAAAACCAAGTCAAGGTATGTCGACCCGGCAGATAAGGTTTTTACCATTTTTTTCTTTTGAACATGAAACGTAAAACATTTAAACAACGAGAAACAAAAATCACAGACATAAACTGACAGACACGGGGACATCCTGGTGCACCAGAGACAAACAATAGACAAAGAGGGAAAAAACTAGATGGTGTTCACGGTGACTATCCACTCGGGTGGAGTTGATATGGGCGATGGATTGTCTCAATTCCTGGACTAGTCCACCAACGTGTTAAAACCCAATTCCTGTAAGATACTAAGATATATTATCTGAGCGGCACGACCGACATTTGCCAATGGTATGGAAGTGAAACACAGCCCTGAATAATTTTATTCAGAACCCAATTACATAAACTCCATCAGGCTGTGCGTAGGCACTGAGATGTCCTTTTGTTTGATTCTCCTGAATAAATTTTCAGGCGGTCTGCCTCGATCAAATCTGATCAGCATGACTCTGCAAAGCTGTCGCGTCAGCGCAGGGACGCCGCGGCGTCCCGAGAGCCGGCGCCGGAGCTTAAGTACACCTTTTACAGGCATAAAGACAAAATTTTTCTCCCAAAATATTGTGTTCCTTTTACCTCTTCCCTTCTCACCCGGGGCATTCTTTCCCCAACTTCTCACCTCCGAATTGGAGGGGACTGCTACTTGAGATCGATCAGTTTCCTTTTCTCGTTGCAACTTTTCACTACCCTCTGTTTCTGACCATCTTTTCCGCCCTCGCCCCAACACTCTCCGCTTTGCTGTTTTAACTGAGCAGTTCTCATGCAACCTCTGGCGCCTTTTTGGCGGTAGCTAGAAACTCAAGGTCAATAGAAAAAGCCCGGGGTTGCCAGAGCAACCACAGCGGCACCTGCCGCGTCCGGCAGGGGACTGAGTTGGAGCAGATCAAGGCTAGCCATGGTCTCTCAGAGTCTTACCCCACTCATAGCTTCTGAATTTCTTCCGTGAAATGGAGGCTTCCCGTGGCGCCGACGATGCACTGATGTGGCCCTTTTATCTTCCGGGTTTCAGCACCAATTGTCCCACGCGCGACTTCCAAGAAGCACACGGGACATAGAAATTCTTACTATGAGTGACTTTATTCCTGTCTCATGGTGGAAGCCCCTTGCGCCGCCAGGCGCACCTATTTATCCCCCGTGTGCGCACCCACACCTGATTGGTTGCTTACTCATGACCTCATCAGGTACGCCCCGGAAATGGGCAAAGACCTGGCACGAAGGCACTCTTGCACATGCGCACAGTTAACTTCCTGAGAAGGGCAGTCGGCTGGCGCAGAGAAGGCCAGCGCCATCTTGTCTAGCTCGGCCTTCCACGTGGGGCACAGTGGAAGCCAGCGCCATCTAGTGGTGGCGAAAGTTATTGCGGCCCTCTACAAGAGATCATCGTTGAAGGTTTCCTGCCAAGTCCAGATCGTTGCAAGTTTTCATAAGTTTAATTATTGCAGTACAGAATACTCCTTGATCTATGGTAACTTTCTGACTATCATGGTATATCTGAATAGCTCTGACAGAGATGATAGTTTCCATAAAATTAAAAATGCATACTTTGTGGCCATTCAGAGAACAACCTTGCAAGCCTGTAGCAGACTATAAATTTTTTTTTTTTTTTTTTTTTTTTTTTTTTTTTGGAGCTGGGGACCCGAACCCAGGGCCTTGCGCTTCCTAGGCAAGCGCTCTACCACTGAGCTAAATCCCCAACCCCAGACTATAAATTTCTAAAGGACATAGCACATTTTGCTCATCTTTGGGTCTGCAGTACCCAGCAACTCTTACAAAGGAAGACCTTTCATTAGGGCTGGCTTACAGTCCCAGAGGTCCAGTCCATCATCAGCATGGCAGAAGCATGGCAATTTCCAGTCAGACATGGGGCTGGAGGAGCTGAAAGTTCTATATCTTGATCCAAAGTCAGCCAGGAGAAGACTCTTTTCCACACTGGGCACAGCCAGTGTGACCATAGGAGACCTCTCAAACCAACCCCACAGTAACACACTTCCTCCAGCAAGGCCACACCTATGGCAGCACTTCCCATGGGTCGAATATATTCAAACTAACACACAGTGAGTTGTTAAGTTGAGAGATCATGGGGAGGGCTTGAAGGGAGATGGAAGATGGCCAAAGTATGCTTTGTACAGGTATGAAATTCCCAAGGAGTAAATAACATGTCATTTTTTTAAAAAGAAAGATAAAAGACATGGCTATGACTAAAATGTCACATTTAAAAGTCAGTCTTTATTTTAAAAGGTCAGCTGTAATCTAAACATACATGATATAAGGACATGAACTATCATACAAGATGGGCAAAACTAACTGTGACCATTACCTAAACAAAGACACCTCGCACTGCATGAAATGTCTCCCTGGGACAGTCTGTAAGTGCTTACAGGTCTGCAGAGCAACGTGGGAGCCTGGCTCGGGGTCGTCTGAGCATTCATTCTCTCCCTGACTATGTCCATTTCCCATGAAATGGCACATGCAGTAGCTTGACCCACTGAAAAAAGTGCTTATTAGCTATGACCACTGGTTTAAAAAAAATACAGAAAAAACAGGATGACAAAACAAGATGTTAAGATTGAAAGAAAGAATATATCAAGGCAACTGATTTATAGTATAATGGGTTTTTTTTTTAAATGAAATATTGAAACACCAGCCAGGTTCTAATCACCAGACTCCTTAAAATGCTCTAATCTGGCATCTATTTTTAATCCGTGTAAATTAGTATCTCTTGTGCCTTCCTGTTCGACATGACAGGCAGTAGCAACAGATGATTAAGTTTGCATTTACATTAATTAAACCTAAATAAATAAACCTAAATAAAACCTTAAAATACTTTAAATTCTAATTTAAAATAATTAAACCTAGAAACAGTATTAAAAATATTGTTCCTCAGATGTGCTAGCTTAACCTTTTAAATGCTCAGGTATAATACTGCACCAGACAACATAGATTATATTTTCTTTTTTAGATAGCACTTTACTATATAGCGCAGGCTGAGCTGGATTCTCTGAGTTGAGCCTCTCAGGTGCAGCATGAGGATTCAGATATAGAACTCCCCACTACTCTCTTTTTCCCCTCTCTGCCTCCACCCCACTACCACCACTGTCATGACATGGATCAAACTCTGAGCTTTCAAACTCAGGAGTAGAAAAGGAATCTCCATCTGAGATACATGTCTATTTTAATTATCATAGGAAGTTCAACTGGCTAGCACCGGGAAAAGAAAATAGAGTGCATTGTTTTCAAATAGCTTCAGGCAATAATACCAGTCAAGCAAGGGAACTGTCTATATTACATATAGTTCTAGGTAAAGAAAGCAAGCATTGTATGGGCTGGGAGCACAGTTCAGTCAGGAAAATGCTAACAATATAACACAAACATGAGAAACTGAGCTCACAGTGTGGAAAGGTGTGCTTGTAACCCCAGCATTAAGGAGGAGACAGGAAATCCTGGGGCTTGCTAGCAAGCCAATCTAACCTACTTGAGAGCTCCGAGCCAATGAAAGAAAAATCTAGTTCTTCCTCAAACGAGTGGATGTCTCCTATGGAAGAACACTTGAAGCTGACCCCTCTCTTTTATATGTTCCTGTGTACATGCGCGTATGCACGCACGCGCACGCACACACACACACACATTTACTCTATACTTTTCTTTACTTATGCTTATTTTCCTGACACTCCATTCTCCAAGCAACTCTTCTCTTGGCATTTCCCGTTGATATTCCAATGGGAAAAAATATTTCAATGTGTTTCCCCTTTAGGATAGTTTTTCTTTTTTAAAACAGGAAAGTGACATTTTATGTTAAGCAAGATTCAGTTTATTTCTATGAATAATTTGTAAAAATATCTCAGAAACAATCTCAACCATTCCTGGTGTGTGGGGTGGGTATTATACTCAGTTGAGACACCTGCATTTCAAAGGTGTTTTAGACATATTATTCCATACAATAATTTAGATATTCTCTGCACATTCCAGGGAATGTAAATAAATGGAACCTGTTCTGGTTCCTGGAATTATGCTCGAGATTCCACAAGTATTTCACTGGGTTGATGCAGGCACAGATGAACAAAGAACGTTGATTTGATAACCATAGGGACAGATGTGACACATTGCAGTGAGTATATACTAACTAATAAATATTTGGAGCATTTGGAGTTCGCATGACAAATGGGTAAGTCATTCTCAGTATTTGGAAACTGTATCAACATTTGAAAACTTATCTCTAAGAATTGTTAAGGTAACACTACCAATATTGTTATCCCTTCAGCTTATTCTGGTTCTCCTCTCCTGGGAAAATGACATACATTGCATCATTATTATGAAAAATACAATTACATCTAGGCAGGAAGTCATTTTTATTTTTTATCTCAAGAACTTATTTATATTGCAATGTGTAACTAAACTGCCAAATATTACAACCTGCTATGAATTATAACTTGAAATTATATTTACTTTTTCTTGTAGATAGGAAATAGGTAATTGAGATAAAGGCTGGCAAGGTAGCTCCGTGGATAAAAAACCTTCCCATGAAAGCCTGGTGACATGGTTTGGTCCCTGCTACCCTGATAGAAGAAGTTGACCATTGATCACTACAGGTTTGCAATGGAGCGCATGCTGCCACCTCCCTCTTACAATAATAATGATGAGTAAAAATGTAAAATATTTAAGAACAAGAGAATATAGCAAAAACTTTTACTAAATGCTATTTATGTAATAGATGAGGCAACGATATTGTAATGCTAATTCCAAATACATGCTGGATTCCCCCACTCCCTGTTCTTATGTGTTTTCTTCAGTGATGGGGTTTGAGCCCCATGCAAATGTAAGGCTGAGGCAATGTCTATCACAGAGCTACATACATACTCAGTATCCTGACTTTTCAAGGTGAAAGTTCATTCACAGAGGTTCTAGCCTCTCAGCTCACTGTTACTATTTTAATTTCCTCTTCCTCTTTCTCTAAGTTTATGATAGTTTATGATAGGGCTTGAATTATTACCTTTCTTGTTTTTGTTGTTGTTGATGTTAACATACTTGTACATGATGTAAATGTGAACACTCACAGACCACAGCATACCTGTGGAGGTCACAGGAAAATTTCCTGGAATTGGCTCTTCTGTTCCACCTTCATGGGCTGTGTGGATCTAAGTCAGGTCCTCAGTCTTAGATGGGAAGTGCTTCACCAAGTAAGACATATTTTTTTTCCTCCATCTTTATTAACTTGAGTATTTCTTGCTTCCATTTCAATTGTTATTCCTTTTCCCAAGATGGGCCTGGTGGACTCAGGACACATGCCCACAGAAATACCTGAAGACCAGTAGACAGGAATGACTACATGCCTGAGAGCAGAACACTCTGTTCCCATAACTGGCTGAAAGAGAACAGGAAAACAGGTCTACAGCACTCCTGACACACAGGCCTATAGGACGGTCTAACCACTGTCAGAAATAGCAGAACAAGGTAACACCAGAGACAATGTGATGACAAGAGGCAAGCGCAGGAACCCAAGCAACAGAAACCAAGACTACATGGCATCATCGGAGCCCAATTCTCCCACCAAAGCAAACAATGAATATCCAAACAGACCGGAAAAGCAAGATCTTGATTTAAAATCACATTTAATCATGAAGATGGAGGACTTCAAGAAAGACATAAAGAACTCCCTTAGAGAAACGGAGGAAAACATAAATAAACAAGTAGAAGCCTATAGAGAGGAATCACAAAAATCCCTGAAAGAATTCCAGGAAAACACAATCAAACAGGTGAAGGAATTAAAAATGGAAATAGAAGCAATAAAGAAAGCACAAAGGGAGACAACCCTGGATATAGAAAACCAAAGGAAGAGACAAGCAGCCGTACATACAAGCATCACCAACAGAATACAAGAGATATAATAGAGAATATCAGGAGCAGAAGATTCCATAGAAATCATCGACACAACTGTCAAAGATAATGTAAAATGGAAAAAGCTACTGGCCCAAAACATACAGGAAATCCACGACACAATGAAATCAAACCAAAGGATAATAGGTAGAGAAGAGAGTGAAGACTCCCAACTCAAAGGACCAGTAAATATCTTCAACAAAATCATAGAAGAAAACTTCCCTAACCTAAAGAAAGAGATGCCCATAAACATACAAGAAGCCTACAGGACTCCAAATAGATTGGACCAGAAAAGAAACTCCATCTGTCACATAATAGTCAAAACACCAAATGCACACACACAAAAAAATGAATATTAAAAGTAGTAAGGGGAAAAGGTCAAGTAACATAAAAAGGCAGACCTATTAACTTTACACCAGACTTCTCACCAGAGACCATGAAAGCCAGAAGATCCTGGACAGATGTCATACAGAACGTATGAGAACACAAATGCCAGCACAGGTTGCTGTTTCCAGCAAAACTCTCAATCAACATAGGTGGAGAAACCAAGATATTGCATGACAAAACCAAATTTACACAATATCTTTCTACAAATCCAGTCCTACAAAGGATAATAAATGGTAAATCCCAAAACAAGTAGGCAAGCTACGCCCTAGACAAAGCAAGAAACTAATCGTTTTGCAACAAAACAAAGAGAAGGCAAGCACAAACATAATCTCACATCCAAACATGAATATAACAGGAAAGCAACAATCACAAATCCTTAATATCTCTCAACATCAATGGACTCAATTCCCCAATAAAAAGACACAGATCAACAAACTTGGTATGCAATGAGGACCCAGCATTTTGCTGCCTAAAGGAAACACACATCAGAGACAAAGACAGACATTAACTCAGAGTAAAACAATTTTCCAAGCAAATGGTCTGAAGAAGCAAGATGGAGTAGCCATTTTAATACTGAATAAAATCGATTTTCAACCAAAAGTCATCAAAAAAGATAAGGAAGGACACTTCATATTCATCAAAGGAAAATCCACCAAGAAGAACTCTCAATTCTAAATATCTATGCTCCAAATACAAGGGCACCTACATACATAAAATAAACCTTACTAAAGCTCAAAGCATACATTGGACCTCACACAATATTAGTAGGAGATTTCAAAACCCCACTCTCATCAATAGACAGATCATGGAAACAGAAATTAAACAGAGACATAGACAGACTATGAGGAGTCATAAACCAAATGATATTTATAGAACAGATATTTATAGAACATTCTATCCTAAAACAAAAGGATATACCTTCTTCTCACCACCTCATGATACTTTCTCCAAAATTGATCATATAATCGGTCATAAAACAGGCCTCAACAGATACAGAAAGATAGAAATAATCCCATGTGTCCTATCATACCACCAAGGACTAAAGCTGGTCTTCAAAAAAATAAGGAAAGAATGCCCACAAATACATGCAAGTTGAATAATGCTCAACTCAATGATAACCTGGTCAAGGAAGAAATAAAGAAAGCAATTAAAGACTTCTTAGAATTTAATGAAAATGAAGGTACAACATACCCAAACCTATGGGACACAATGAAAGCTGTGCTAAGAGGAAAAATCACAGCTCTGAGTGCCTGCAGAAAGAAACAGGAGAGAGCATATATCAGCAGCTTGGCAGCACACCTAAAAGCTCTAGAACAAAAAGAAGCAAACACACCCAGGAGGAGTAGAAGGCAGGAAATAATCAAACTCAGAGCTGAAATCAACCAAGTAGAAACAAAAAGGACTATACAAAGAATCAAGAGAACCAAAAGTTGGTTCTTTGAGAAAATCAACAAGATAGATAAACCCTTAGCCAGACCAATGAGAGGACACAGAGAGTGTGTCCAAATTAACAGAATCAGAAAAGAAAAGGGAGACATAACAACCGAGCCAGAGGAAATTAAAAAAATCATCAGATCCTACTACAAAAACCTACATTCAACAAAACTTGAAAATCTGGAGGAAACGGACAATTTCGTAGACAGATACCAGGTACTGAAGTTAAATCAGGAACAGATAAACCATTTAAACAACCCCACCAATATTATCCAAACTATTCCACGAAATTGAAACAGATGGAGTGCTACCGAATTCCGTCTATGAAGCCACAATTACTCTTATACTTAAATCATACAAAGGTCACAAGAAGAAAGAGAACTTCAGACCAATTTCCTTTATGAATATCGACGCAAAAATATTCAATAAAATTCTTGCAAACTGAATCCAAGAGCACATCAAAACAATGATCCTGGGTTGGGGATTTGGCTCAGTGGTAGAGCGCTTGCCTAGCAAGTGCAAGGCCCTGGGTTCGGTCCCCAGCTCCGAAAAAAAAAGAGAATAGAGAAAAACAAAACAAAACAAAAAAATCATTCATCATGTTCAAGTAGGCTTCATTCCAGGCATGCAGGGATGTTTTAATATATGGAAAACAACCAAAGTAAGCCACTGTATAAAGAAACTGAAAGATAAAAACCACATGATCATTTCATTAGATGCTGAGAAAGCATTTGACAAAATTAAACACCCCTTCATGCTAAAAGTCCTTCAGAGAACAGGAATTGAAGGCCCATACCTATACATAGTAAAAGCCATGTACGGCAACCAGTAGCTGATATTAAACTAAATGGAGAGAAACTTGAAGCAATCCCACTAAAATTGGGGACTAGACAAGGCTGCCCACTCTCTCCCTACTTATTCAATATAGTTCTTGAAGTCCTAGCCAGAGCAACCAGAAAACAAAAGGAGATAAAAGGGATACAGATAGGAAAGGTAGAAGTCAAAATATCAATATTTGCAGACGATATGATTGTATACTTAAGTGATCCAAAAAGTTCCACCAGAGAACTAATAAACCTGAAAAACACCTTCAGCAAATTAACAGGGTATAAAATTAATTCAAACAAACCAGTAGCTTTCCTCTACAAAAAGAGAAACAAGCCAAGAAAGAAATTAGGGAAACGACACCCTTAATAATAGTGCCAAACGATATAAAATATCTTGGTGTAACTTCAACCAAGAAAGTGAAAGATCTGTATTATAAAACTTCAAGCCTCTGAAGAAAGAAATTAAAGAAGATCTCAGGAGATTGAAAGATCTCCCATGCTCATGGATTGGCAGGATTAACATAGTAAAAATGGCCATTTTACCAAAAGATCTACAGATTCAATGCAATCCCCATCAAAATTCCAACCCAATTATTCATAGAATTAGACAGAACAATTTGCAAATTCATCAAGAATAACAAAAAACCCAGGATAGCTAAAACTATCCTCAACAATAAAAAGACTTCCGGGGGAATCACTATCCCTGAACTAAAGCAGTATTACAGAGCAATAGTGATAAAAACTGCATGGTATTGGTACAGAGACAGACATAGACCACTGGAATAGAATTGAAGACCCAGAAATGAACCCACACACCTATGGTCACTTGATTTTTGACAAAGAAGCCAAAACCACCCAATGCAAAAAAGATAGCATTTTCAGCAAATGGTGCTGGTTCAACTGGAGGTCAACATGTAGAAGAATGCAGATTGATCCATTCTTAACACCCTGTACAAAGCTTAAGTCCAAGTGGATCAAGGACCTCCACATCAATCCAGATACACTCAAACTAATAGAAGAAAAAGTGGGGAAGAATCTTGAACACATGGGCACTGGAAAAAATTTCCTGAACAAAACACCAATGGCTTATGCTCTAAGACCAAGAATCGAAAAATGGGATCTCATAAAACTGCAAAGTTTCTGTAAGACAAAGAACACTGTTGTTAGGACAAAATGGCAACCAACAGTTTGGGAAAAGATCTTTACCAATCCTACAATTGATAGAGGGCTTATATCCAAAATATACATAGAACTCATGAAGTTAGACTGCAGGGAGACAAATAACCCAATTAAAAATGGGGTTCAGAGCTAAACAACAAATTCACAGCTGAGGAATGCCGAATGGCTGAGAAACACCTAAAGAAATGTTCAACATCTTTAGTCATAAGGGAAATGCAAATCAAAACAACCCTGAGATTTCACCTCACACCAGTGAGAATGGTTAAGATCAAAAACTCAGGTGACAACAACTGCTGTCGAGGATGTGGAGAAAGAGGAACACTCCTCCATTGTTGGTGGGATTGCAGACTGTTAGAACCATTCTGAAAATCAGTCTGGAGGTTCCTCAGAAAATTGGACATTGAACTACTTGAGGACCTAGCTATACCGCTCTTGGGCATATACCCAAATATGCCCCAACATATAACAGAGACACATGCTCCACTATGTTTATAGCAACCTTACTTATAATAGGCAGAAGCTGGAAAGAACCCAGATGTTCTTCAACAGAGGAATGGATACAGAAACTGTGATACATCTACACAATGGAATACTTCTCAGCTATCAAAACAATGACTTTAAGAAATTCATAGGCAAATGGATGGATCTGGAAAATATTATCCTGAGTGAGGTATCCCAATCACAGAAAAACACACATGGTATGCACTCATTGATATATAGATATTAGCCCAAATGCTCGAATTACCCTAGATGTACAGAACACATGAAACTCCAGAAGGGTGACCAAAATTCGAGTCCTTCACTCCTTCTTTAAAAGGGGAACAAGAATACCCTTGGCAGGGAATATGGAGGCAAAGTTTAGAACAGGGGCTGAAGGAACACCCATTCAGAGCTTGCCCCACATGTGCCCCACACATATACAGCCACCAAACTAGATAAGATGGATGAAGCCAAGAAGTGCAGGCTGACAGGAACTGGATGTAGATCTCTCCTGAGAGACACAGTCAGAATAAGGCAAATACATAGGCGAATTCCAGCAGCAAACCACTGAACTGAGAATGGGATCCCAGTTACAGGCATCAGAGAAAGGATTTAAAGAGCTTGAAGGGGCTTGAGACACCATATGAACAGCAATGCCGTCCAACCAGAGCTTCCAGGGACTAAGCCACTACCCAAAGACATGGACTGACCCTGGGCTCCAAACTCATATTTAGCAATGAATAGCCTAGTAAGAGCACCAGCAGAAGGGGAAGCCCTTGGTTCTGCCAAAACTGAACCCCCAGTGAATGTGATTGTTGGGTGGGGAGGATGGAAATGGGGGGACGATATAGAAGAGAAGAGAAGAGGGAGAGGTTAGGGGGATGTTGGCCAGGAAACCGGGAAGGGGAATAACAATTTTGTTATTCTGTTTGATTGTGTTTTCCTGGAATTCTTTCAGGGATTTTTGTGATTCCTCTCTATAGGCTTCTACTTGTTTATTTATGTTTTCCTGCGTTTCTCTAAGGGAGTTCTTTATGTCTTTCTTGAAGTCCTCCATCTTCATGATCAAATGTGATTTTAAATCTAGATCTTGCTTTTCTGGTGTGTTTGGATATTCATTGTTTGCTTTGGTGGGAGAATTGGGCTCCGATGATGCCATGTAGTCTTGGTTTCTGTTGCTTGGGTTCCTGCGCTTGCCTCTTGTCATCACATTGTCTCTGGTGTTACCTTGTTCTGCTATTTCTGACAGTGGTTAGACCGTCCTATAGGCCTGTGTGTCAGGAGTGCTGTAGACCTGTTTTCCTGTTCTCTTTCAGCCAGTTATGGGAACAGAGTGTTCTGCTCTCAGGCATGTAGTCGTTCCTGTCTACTGGTCTTCAGGTATTTCTGTGGGCATGTGTCCTGAGTCCACCAGGCCCATCTTGGGAAAAGGAATAACAATTGAAATGGAAGCAAGAAATACTCAAGTTAATAAAGATGGAGGAAAAAAATATGTCTTACTTGGTGAAGCACTTCCCATCTAAGACTGAGGACCTGACTTAGATCCACACAGCCCATGAAGGTGGAACAGAAGAGCCAATTCCAGGAAATTTTCCTGTGACCTCCACAGGTATGCTGTGGTCTGTGAGTGTTCACATTTACATCATGTACAAGTATGTTAACATCAACAACAACAAAAACAAGAAAGGTAATAATTCAAGCCCTATCATAAACTTATGTGAAATATCCAAAACCTCTAGAAATAATTGTGTACTTGACCTTGGGATATCAAGAGTCTGGGGTGTTTGATGGCTTCAGGAGCATATTATGATCTTCCTATTTTCTGAGGAACTCTTAGTAAAATGATCTAGGATCTGTGCATGAATGTGGGATCAATCACATCCACAACTGCAAACTCTAATACATTAAAATGAAAGCAAGACAATTCAATAAATATCAATAATATAGAACCAGAATTGGTATTGAAAATGGTGGCAGTCATAACAACCAGGCTATTGGAATTTTTTTATTGGAATTTTAATGGCATGCTTTATATTACTTTTCTGATCTTTCCAGTGATGTCTGGTGAACCTAAAAGAATTTAACTTCCTATACTTAAGTATCTAATTTGGATACATAAATAAAACTACTCATCAACACAAAAAAAATAAAAAAGAAATAAAAGAGAGAGCTGCAGCAGGAGCATTAGGCAATGGTGGTGCAGAGGAAGACATAGGGATTTGCCTCTCGGGATGGGACAGGAACAAAGCTGAGACTTGTTCACCAAGCTACCTTTATAACAAAAAAAAATTGCATTTTGATCTCCTGTGTGTGTGTGTGTGTGTGTGTGTGTGTGTGTGTGTGTGTGTGTGTGTGTGTGACACATGCATGTGTGGCAATCCGAGGCCAGCTTCTAGAAGCTATCCTCTCTTTCCACCATATGAGTCTAGGGGATCAAAGACAGCTCCATTAACTGCTGATTCAGCCTTCTCACTGACCTCTGCCCCGCCCCACTTCCTAGCAATCAAACTTTGCATTGTATACATCACTTTAAAAAGCTGCTAAATACCATTTCTATGATGGGATCCAATGAGCAATAGTAGACAAAACAATCCCAGGAGATTAGCTTTGGCAGCCAATCTTACCAAGAGGAAACTCAGATGCCTCTGTAAAGGGGATCGGTGGCAGTGATTCTGGTTCTTGTCCTTTCAGAGTTTCCAGTGGCTTGCAATTCATACTCTGCCATGAGACGATCAGTGCACAACCATCCAAGCATTTACAGGTGAGTTAATTATACAATAAATACCATTATGATATTTAAATGCAATCTAATGAATTATCTGGTGGTTGGGAAATTTAAATGCTTTTCACTTCTCAAATGTAGTAAGGATAGAAAGTATTCAATATCTAGTAGGCAAAGTGATAGGTGGATAAAGGCGAGACTCATAAAAGATGCTGTGGGTTTTGTATGACGAGGCTCTTTGTTGACGTTAAGACAACATTATTTATAAGACTCTAGTTACACAACTCTGCTTCTGAACATTGTGTTATGATGATGGATGTAAAGCAGCTTTTCTCCCAGAAAATCCAGATGCTCTCCAGACTCCATGTCTTCTGTAAATAATTACATCTCAAAGGCTAGACAATTCAAGGTCTAATTACTCCAAAGTGAAGTATGAATTAAAAGCTCACAGGTTCATCTTCAAAATTACTACTTTGTGTGTGTGTGTGTGTATGTGTGTGTGTGTGTGTGTGTGTGTGTGAGTGTGTGTGTGTGTTTGTGTGTGAGTGTGTGTGTTTGTTTGTGTGTGACTGTGTATGTGTGTGTGTGTTTGTGTGTGTGTGTGTGTGTGTGTGTGTGTGTGTGTGTTTGTGTGTGGTGTGTATGTGTGTGTGTGTGTGTGTGTGTGTGTGTGTGTGTGTGTGTGTGTGTGTGTGTGTGTGTGTGTGTGTGTGTGTGTGTTAAAAGCCTCGCTCCTTCTCTTGTTCATCCTGAAGAATTTTGGTGAAGTTAAACGCAAACAGTACTTTCTAAGTTAATTACAGACAAATCTTTCCTACAATTCGCATCTTAGGATCCAGCTCTAGGCTGTTGTGTTTCCTTTCAGCTTTAGGAAAGAGCTTGTGAGTTTAAGGCTTTTCATGCACGTGAAAATCTGATTTTGAACTGGGAATAGAAATTATCAAGGCCATAGAATGTTAACTTGGGTCCCATGGGGTTTTCTTAAATTACCCAAGTAAGACACATTCTATTGTAAGGTAGATTGTGTTATGTAAATACAGTGCAGATTGCTCCCACTCAAACTCTTCATTGGTGCTCTGCCCTCTGCCCTACTTGACAGGAGAAAGAGTTCTTTCTAATGCTATTTGTTCTCTACATGGGTTCTACCAGTGAGAGCATAATCATGCCATGTTTCAAATCAGTCTAGACATAGTCATTCAGAATAATGTTTAAAAACAGGAAGGAAAGTCTGAGACTTCATGTTGGTTTAATTGACTCTTATGTAGGGAATTGAGAGTTGCTGAGAATGTTCTATAGGAGGTTTGAGCAAAGAGCTACATGAAGAAAACTCTCATGTAAAGGAATGTGTGCTTGCATTCATAAGAACTGTAAAAAGCAGGGCCAAGGCCATGTGAAGTCTGCTCAAAGGTCCCTCTCCGTGAGCCCCACTTCCATGGTGCAGAGGGGTTAGAACTAAGCCATATTAACAATGCATGCTGTAGCTGGCAAAGCACTAGGACTTCTATAACTGTTGTTTGTCTTTATTAATCTTCAGCTTGGCCTGCAAAAGCAGTATGGTTATTTACAGAAATCCCAAACAATTAACTCAAGACCAAAAACAACGGCATTAAAAAATTTAACTCAGATATGCTCCTGAAAACGGCTGTTCTTTCACAGGGCAAAAAATAAGTAATATAACTTAATTGTTGCTCATGCAGTGGATGAGTAATTAACTGTAAAGTTGGTGCAACCAGATACAGCCCCAAACACAAGTGTGAAGATCGAGGACAACAAAATGAATGTTTGCAGTAAACTGCTTAAGAGTGAAAGCAGAATTGAAAATTATGTATACAGTGATTTTAACTCCAGAATAAGTCAACATAATTATTATTTATTCAACTCCCACTTTGTACTTGCCACTTTATACAATCTCTATAATCAATGTGTGGAGACTATTATTACCTCCCTTCTGCTAGTAAAGAGACTCAGGATTATGGGGCAATACTGGGTAACTTGTCAGCTATAAAGCCACTGAGACTTGGTCCAAATGCACTTGTTCTCTAGGGACTCAAAGTGAAAGTTAGAAAATGAAAACAGTTCAGGAAACTGGAAGGTGAATCTATTTTGACTGGGTCAGACAGAAAGTATTCTCTGTTCTCTGAGAGAGGCTGAATTCCTATCTCTGCCCTTTCTAGATGTGGCACTTTATCTCAGTCTCTGTGACTTTGTCTGCAAAACCCAGGCCCCCATTTGCTTTCTGTGGCTGTGACAAAATGCCATGATCAAAAGGGGTGGGTCTGCAGGGGAAGGGAAGGGTTACAAACAGTCTGTCATCAGGGAAGTAGGGCAGGAACTTAGGGCATGCAGGCAGCTGGAGGTAGAAACTGAAGAAACGTGGGAACATCGCCTACTGTTCTGCTTTACATACATGCTCAGCTTGCTTTCCTATACAACCCAGTGCATAAGAGAGCTTACTGGTCCTGCAGGGGAGCTGGGATAGTTCCCAGCACCCAAATGCTAGCTCTCAACCACCTAAAAGTCCAGTTCCAGGGGATATGATGCTTTCTTCTGGCCTTTGTGGGCACCAGTATACACACAATGCACACAACCTCATACAAGCATAAACAAGTAAATAACCCAGCAAATAAGTAAATAAATAAATAAATCTATAAACATGAAAGAATCCTTACAGTGATTGTTCTGGGTAGATAGCTAAGTATTGAGAAGTATAGATACACAGGTTTACATTTAGGTGTGTATATTATATATGTGCTGGCATTTATTTCTCTAATGATACATCTCTGTATCTATCCCTGCATATCTATCCTTCTAAATTAAATAATACTAAAAGACTGTTTTATAGATTGCACATTTTACACATCAAAAATTGTAAACATCTTGTCATGGTACTAAATACAGTTATATATGTTTTTAAATCTTGTAGTTGCAGGAAAAAATTCCTTGTAATACAAATTTAAAATATTGAGGTTTACAAAGTGAATTTCAGGACAGCCAGGGCTGTTACACAGAGAAACCCTGTCTTTAAAAACAAAGTAAAAACCCTAAAACAAAAATAAAACAAAAAAGATTTTTTTCTGATTAATTCCCTTTTGGTAAATTCCTGGGGGTGGGATTAATGTTATCAAAACAACCATGATTGAAAACTTGCACCTGCTAATCCACTGTGTAGAAAGACTTAGTCAGTTTTACTGTTACCAGTTACAGATGATAGCAGTCTTTCTTTTGTCTCATATCTATATCAACACTGAAGGTTCTGGTTAGTTCCTGTCAACTTTACACAAACTAGAGACAACTGGAAAGAGGGACTCTCAGTTCAAGAAGTGTTGAATCATCAGATTGGCTGTAGGTATGTCTATAAGGCATTTTCTTAATTGCTAATTGTTATAGGAGGGCTCTGTCTACTGTGGGCAGTAGTATTCCTGAGAAAGTGGGTCTGGGCTATATAAGAAAGGTAGCTGAGCAAGCCAGGGAAAGCAAGGCGGTACAAAAATGTCTCTTTATGGTCTCTGATTCAATTTCTGTCTCTCGGTTCCTATCTCAAATTCCTAGTTTGGCTTCCTTTGATAATGGACTGTAACCTGTAAGCCAAACAAATCCTTTCTCCCCAAGCTGTTTTTGGCAGCACCTCATCACACCAATAGAAATCCATCTAGAACAATGGGTAATCTGCAAGTCAATGCCATTTTCACAGTCTATGTAGTGCCAAGTTTTATACAGATGGCTTTTTATGTTTTGCTGTTGATGTCATACCATGCACAGTGCCAAAGCCCTGTCTAGTTTCCTAAGCTTACAGAGATAATTGCTTAGATGATCATCATTCAGGAATGGGTTGAAGTGCTGTTGGTGCTAAGTTCAGTGCCAGTGAATCAGTAATATATATTAAGCATACTATCTTTAAACAGCAATACATATAATAAGAGGAGGCTATATATCGACTAGGACCTCACAGGAACTTCTGACTCCTCCAGTACCAATGGCTTATTTTCTACTTATGCAATGTTTGCTGCAACTGGTTTTCGCTTATGTAACAAAAGTCTGAGCATTGATCTGATAGTGCACAGTTGTGATTAGTGCACATAAAGGGAAAGAGGGCATGCATTTGAAGGAAGATGCAAAATGTACTTTGTTTTTTTAGTAAAAATCAATACCTATCTATCAATATCTATTATCAATGAACACTGTAAGAGAAAGTAATATAAGGAAGTTATAGACTTTAGGGACCAACATGAGACAACACATCGTAAAAGTGTGATCAGTATTATTTGGAAAAGAAGGCACAGGAAAGATGAACAGAAGAATGCCATTTCAATTAAGAATTTTGATAAGATGTAGGTATGTGAGAAAGATGAGCAGATAGAGGTCAGAGACCACCTATCACAGGGCCTGGTGATTCTCTGAAGCCAAGACAGCATGCATTAGCCTAGGGGAGGAAGGCAAATGAGAACTAGGCAAACCGGTCCTCAAGGAGTTGAATGGGTTCCTAAGGAAGGGGCTTAGGACCAGGAAACAAGGCCACAGGTGACTTGGTATCAGAAATGAGGTCAGAGCCTGCTTGGCAGCCAATACAAGGTGACATTTAGGCCCAGGGAGCAGAACATTCATTATTTATATTCCCCTTGAGCTAAGAGTCAGCATCAGGCTGAACCTACCAGATGAGGACCATGGAAGAACCAAAACTGAAAACTTGGAAGCTTGACAAACAACAAGTCAGCAGTGCGTATTGTATCTAAGAGCCCCAGGTCATTCATTTCCTTCAGAATATTGGTCCTGTCTGTATCCTGGACATAACTTTCCAAAGTCACTTGTTAAATTGTGAGGCATTTGCTCCATTGAAAAATAGGTACAATGAAACAAATATTGAAGGATCCTGAGAAAGTAATATAGCCTCTTCTTCATACCTGTAATACAGTACCTGGAAATGCAGAACACCTGTACGGGCAGAACCGCCTCGTGATCTTGAGGTAACAAGTCTGAGAACATTGTCAGGATGGCTCAAGGATAGGAAAAAGGGAGGGATCTGGAGTGTTTCATGGAGCATTTGTCTAATATGAGAGAGGTTCTGGGTTTAGTCTCTAACACCAAAAAAACAAGTAAAGGAAAATGATTTATTGACAGTATCATTAACTCCCTATCCTTATTCACTGGCCTTGAACTTATGATCCACCCCCCCCCCCCGCCTCAGCTTCAGCCTTCAGGTCTAAGAAATTGCAGGGTCCAGTATTGTGTCAGGCTTATTCTGGGATTATTGATGTCTCAAATAAAATAAACATATTTCTCAATGTGGTAGGAATGGATTCATTGGCAATTACAACTTCTAATCTTTTTAGAATTTAGAAAGCTCAATCCCCACTCCTGTGTAGCCCAAAGGGAATGCAAAATGAGCTCAATATTCTCTCCCTAGACTCCTGTTTGGAATAATTACCCCTGGAAACAAAACTCACAAAAGTCATCCTCAGATTCAATTGCCTTTGAGGACTCTGGAGAACTCAAGTCTACATACTCAATTGCATATTGCTTTACCACATCCTAATTTGCATTTTTCTAGCCCTATTATGTAGACATGAAAATTGAGGGACAGACCTCCCCTGGGACAGTTTGTTAGCATAAAGAATTATAAACCACACCTCAAAAATTTGCTAAAAATTATTCTTGAATATATTACTTAAATGACGTTCACAGCTGGCCTAAAAAATCCTTATCTAATTTAAATGAATTGCTTACTTTGATAAAAAACTATAAGAAGTTTGTGTCGTTTTACTAATATGCAATTAAAATAATTAAAAACATTTCCCAATACAGAAAATGTGGTACATCTACACAATGGAATATTGCTCAGCTATCAAAAACAATGCCTTTATGAAATTCATAGACAAATGGTTGGAACTGGAAAATATCATCCTGAGTGAGGTGACCCAATCACAGAAAAACAAACATGGTATGCACTCATTGATAAGTGGCTATTAGCCCAAATGCTTGAATTACCCTAGATGCATAGAACACATGAAACTCAAGGCGGATGATCAAAATGTGAATGCTTCACTCCTTCTTTGAAAGGGGAACAAGAGTACCCTTGGCAGGGAATAGAGAGGCAAAGATTAAAACAGACACAGAAGGAATACCCATTCAGAGCCTGCCCCACATGTGGCCCATACATATACAGCCACCCAATTAGACAAGATGGATGAAGCAAAGAAGTGCAGGCCGACAGGAGCCGGATGTAGATCTCTCCTGAGAGACACTGCCAGAGTACAGTAAATGCAGAGGCGAATGCCAGCGGCAGACCACTGAACTGAGAATAGGACCCCTGTTGAGGGAATTAAAGAGGGAACTGGGGGGGTTGGGGATTTAGCTCAGTGGTAGAGCGCTTGCCTAGCAAGCATAAGGCCCTAAGGTTCGGGTCCCCAGCTCGAAAAAAAAAAAAAAAAAAAAAAAAAAAAAAAAAAAGAAAAAAAAAGGGAACTGGGGGGAGCTTGAAGGGGCTCGAGACCCCTTATGGACAACAATGCCGAGCAGCCAGGGCTTCCAGGGACTGAGCCACTGCCTGAGGACTATACATGGACTGACCCTGGACTCTGACCTCATGGGTGGCAGTGAATGTCCTAGTGAGTTCACCATTGGGAGGGGAGGCCCTTGGTCCCGCTGGGACTGAACCCCCAGTGAACGTGATTGTTGGGGGAAGGGCAGCAGTGGGGGGAGGATGGGGAGGGGCGCACAAGAGAGGGGGGGGGGAGGGATTGGGAGGGGCCCGGAGGCCAGGAGGGGAATGGCACTCGAGTTGTGAATGGGAAATGCCCAGGTTGGGAAAAAAAAAATTCCCAAATGCTAATGCAAAACCACTGCTGTTCTAAGCTACTGCTGTTTTGAAATGGATTGAAGAGTTCCCTCTAGTTTCCCTATATGGAGAAAACATACTGTTGACATCATGTAAGAAAATCAAGTTATTCAACTTAATGAATTAGTACAGAAAACAAAACACTTGTCTG
The DNA here is from genome assembly GCF_011064425.1 of Rattus rattus. Lineage (NCBI taxonomy): Eukaryota > Metazoa > Chordata > Mammalia > Rodentia > Muridae > Rattus > Rattus rattus. The sequence continues at coordinate 229,722,419 of NC_046155.1, read as the reverse complement.
TCAAGCAGATATTTTGCTGTGTCTGTGTTTCCATCAGATCTAATTTCGTTAGCTTTGGATGGTGCTTGTAAATTAATATACACAAACGGCATTTGGGATGGTCTATTTAATTCATTCATCCAAAGCAGAGATAATTATACAATCAGTTTGAAAAGTATTTTGTGCTTTCTTATTTAATTAATCCATTACACATAACCTACCAGGATTTTACTCTCTGAAACTATTATTAACACTCCACAGACATGTTTTCGATTATTAAATTTAAGAATTTATACTCAATAAAACTCTCAGTAGGAATATTGTTATTAAATGAGATCATTAAACCTAACCAAACTAATTAACAGCTAAATATTGAGGGGCACTTATACAACAGTGGGTTATATTCCATCTTCTTAACCCCTCTGCTCATGCTGCCAAATGAACACAAACATTAGTGAAAAATAATCCAGGAAGGTTATGGAAACCACACCTACCTCTATGGAAAGAGGTCCCTCCTAAACATTTGTCAAGGGTGGCATCAGTCTTCCCTCTACTGTTCTTCACTTAAATTTTTTGAGAGTCTTCCACTGGATACATAGCTCATCCATTTGGCTAGGCTGGCAAGCAATGGGGTCCAGGAATCTGCCTCTCTCTACTCTCCCCACTGCTGATTTCACAGGATTAATATCTCCTAGATTTTTATATGGATTATGATGACTTTAGGTCCTTGTGTGTGCATGGCAGATACTGTACCATGAGTCAGTTTCTCAGCCTTTCAACAAAACCTTTCTGATTTTTGGCAAGTATGTTTTAGGACAATACTCAACTGAAGAATCCCATCTTAAGGAAGAACTTAGGGAGGGGTTGGGGATTTACCTCAGCAGTAGAGCGCTTGCCTAGCAAGCGCAAGGCCCTAGGTTCGGTCCCCAGCTCTGAAAAAAAAAAAAAAAAAAAAAAAAACAAAAACAAAAACAAAAAAAAAAAAAAAAAAGGAAGAACTTAGGGGAACTTTATTCCATAGTCTGACCTCCTACTTAAAAAGTATGGTAATTTCAACCAACCATAAATTTAGGGTTCATTTTTTCACAGTTCAAAACATATTAAATAAAGTGTAAGCTCTCAATAAAGAAGTACCTTTGGTGCCCCAAATAATTTGGGGCTAGACAGCTTCCCAGTCCTGCTGATAACAACTAACATACATGAAGGAAATTCTGCTGCTTGGAACTTGTATCTCTAGTTACATATCTCTATCTCCTCTCCAACTCTCCAATGAGCCTTTTTTTTTTTTTAAATCAAAACAGTTGGGGGCAAGGAAGCTTATTGGGGGAAAAAAAGAAACTTTTGTGTGTAGTTTGTTTGTTTTAGACAGGAATAGTATGGAATGTAGTGAATTGTGTTCCTCATTTATATGTTAAAGTCTTAGTTACCAATATGCCTGCTTCTGGAATCAGGGTCTTTAGCATGTTCCTAGGGCATGATGAGGTAGCAAGTCTATTCAAATACAACTGCAGCCTTGGAAGAAGTGATAAAGGAGGTTGATATAGTCTTCCCTGCTCTCTATCTCTGTCTGTTTTCCCCACCTCCCATTCCTCTGTAATGTGAGGACAAGGCAAGAATGTGGCTTCTGGCTAGCCAGTAAGAACTCTCACAAGGAACTAAATCAGCTAGCATCTTGTTGGACTTGAGTCTTTAGAACTCTGAGAAAATAATCTTCTGCTGTTTAAACCACTCAGCCTAGGGTCTTCTGTCTAAGAAGGTAGACTAAGCTGACTAACACAGAGGTAAGCTAAGCTCTTCCTTACTACTCTCAGTTGGATCATGTCTTTTCCCTTTTTGCTTTTCGCCTTTACATTTCCTCAACTTCTTCTTTAGAACCCTCTTTTGTAAAATTCCTTCCCTCATTCAGTAGGACAGTGCTCTTAACCCAAGAATAGCATATGTACTCATTTGACAAGTCTTGTGTGACCACTGATGATATTCAGTTCAGGGTGGCAGGATACTGGATCTATTCTGAGAGAGTTCCACAGGGTGAGAGGCACACAGGATTTGGAAACGACATGGCTGAGAGCTAACTTAACAGGCATATTTTCAAATAAATGAACCAAGGACCAATAAAGTGAAAACTACCAGACCAGATACATATCCTGTGAAAGGATCCTGTGGGGAAAGCAACACTAAAACTGGACAAGACTTGGTTGACACATTCTCTCCTGCTCTGTATCTGTCTGTCTTTCACAATTCCAATCCCTTTGCAGTGAGAGGACAAGACAGGAATGTGGCTGCCTGCTAGACAGTAAAAGTTCTCAGGAGAAACCAAATCAGCTAGTACCTTGGACAAGCTTTGTGCACTCATGGCATGACTACAATGTGTTCCAGGAGAACATGCATGCTTATAAATGGAGGGAGCCACCAGGACAATCCAAGATTTCCTCTTTCCTTGAATCATGTAAATTTCTGATTAGAATTTTGCATGACTCTTGAGGCATTTCATTGTGCTTGGCTGTTACTTCTCTAACACTGAGAAACAATGGCAGTCTAGCATCCTGATGCCTAGGGCTTTAGTAAGAAGTCAGCATGTGGAGCTCCTTCAAAGTGTTATATTACAGCTTGATTTTTAGGTCCATTTGCTTGGAAAACTTTTTTGTAGCCTTTTACTCTGAGGTAATGTCTATCTTTGTTGGTGAAGTGTGTTACTTGTATACAGCAGAATGATGGATCCTGTTTTAGCATACATTCTCTTATCCCATGCTTTTTTTATTGGGGAATTGAGTCCATTGATATAGAGAGCTACTAATGAACGATGATTGTTAATTCCTGTTATTGTGATGTTGGTTGTGTGTGTGTGTGTGTGTGTGTGTGTGTGTGTGTATGTGTGTGTGTGTGTTTGTGTATGTGTGTGTGTGTGCGTGTGTGTTTTCACTGGTGTGGAATTATTTATTTCCTGTTTTCTTGTGTATAGTTAACTGCCTTGAGTTGGAGTTTTCCTTCAAGTATTTTCTGTGGCGTTGGATTTGTGAATAAATACTATTTAAATTTGGGTTTGTCTTGTACTATCTTGTTTTCTTCACTTATGGAGATTGAACATTTTACTAGGTATAGTAGTCTAGATTGACATCTGTGGTATCTTAGAAGCTATAAAACATCTATCTAGGCCCTACTAGCTTTTAATATCTCTATTGAGAATTCAGATGCAATTCTCATAGTCTGCCTTTGTATGTTACTTGGCTTTTCTCCTTGCAGCTTTTAATATACTTTCTTCGTTTTGTAAGCTTTGTGTTTTGATTATTATGTGACGAGAGAATTTTCTTTACTGGTCCAATATAATTGGCATTCTGTACGCTTCTTGTATGTTTATAGGCATCTTTTTCCTTAAGCTGGAAACATTTTCTTCTAAGATTTTATTGAAAATATTTTCTGGTCCTTGGAGCTGGGACTCTTCACCTTCTTATATTATTCTTAGGTTAGGTCTTTTTGTAGTGTCCCACATTTTCTGGATGTTTTGTGTCAGGAATTTTTTAGATTTAAGATTTTCTTTGATGTGTTAATTTCTTCTATCATATCTTCTATATCAGAGATTCTCTCTTCCAACTCCTGTATTCTGTTGGTGATGCTTGCATCTGTTATTCTTGTTCTAGGTTTTTCATCCAAACAGGACTTCCAGTGGAAAGATGAGAATGTCAACCCACCCATAAAACCTTCAACCCCAAAATTTTCCTTCCTATAAGATGTGCAGGCATAAAGATGAGGAGAGACTGAGGGAGTGGCTCACCAATGACTGTCCCAACTTGAGGCCCATCCCATGTGACAGACACTTTTAATGATACTCTGTTATGTTTGCAGATACAAATCTAGCATAACTGTCTCCTGAGAGGCTTCATCCAGCAGCACATGGAAGCAGATACAGAGACCTATAGACAACCATCAAGCAGAACACAGGGATTCTTGTGAAAGAGTAGGGGATAAAATTGAGTGAGACAGAGGATTTAAAAACACCACAGGAAGAGCTACAAAGTCAACCAATCTGGGTCCATGGGAACTCTGAAACTGAATCACCAACTGAGGAGCATGAAGGGGCCGGACCTAGAAATTCCTACACATTTGTAGTTTGGTCTTCATGTGGGTACCCTAACAATAGGAGTAGGGGTTGTATTTTCCTTTGTTGCCTCTCATTGGATCCCTTTCCCCTAGCTGGACTGCCTAGTTGAGCCTTAGTGGGAGAGGAGGTGCTTAGTCCTGTTGCAACTAGATGTCCCAGGGCTTTCTCTTCTCTTAGGACAGGAGGAGATGTAATGGAGGAGGGTTCATGGGGGCAGAACTTGGAGGTGAGGCAGAAAAGGAAGCTTCAATTGGGATATAATGGGAAAAAATAAAACTCAGAATTCTATATACTGTTTCTTGTGGTCCTTTTCTTGCATCTTACATTGATGCTGCCTTGCACATGGTACATATTAACTCATATCACACATATTCGAGTGTGCACACACATACAAATCATAAATAAATAAATAAATAAATAACTTTTAATAAAGGAATAAGAAACCTAACAGCATATAAAGAGTTCATGTTTAGAAATGAAAGCAAGAAAAAGGAAGAGACAGATGGGACAGTAGTTATAGACTGAAAGCATAAAGCAAAGGTTGATTAGTTGTAGTTCTTTATCTGCATTTCTACAGACCATCATCAACAGGAAAGTTATGGCAGAAACTCAAACAGCTAGTCACATCACACCCATAATCAAGAAATAAATTCACTTGAGCTTATTTGTTTCCTTGCTAACTTGCCCTCAGCTAGCTTTTCCCACTCTGTTCAGGAACTCTGCACAGGGAATGGTGCCACCTACAATGGGCTGGGTTTTCTTACATCAATTAACAGGATGGTCCTCCAGCAACATGCCCACAGGACAAACTTATCTATCTAGATAACTCATTAAAACCCTTCCCAGTTGATTCTGGACTGTGACAAGTTGACAGTTACAGTTAACCAGCCCAGATGTAGAGTTCTTTACATGGCACCAGTATTGCTTTCATAGCTTGGATACAAAAACTGAGTTAGCTTCTTCCATTTGTTTTTTCAAGGCATGGTTTTACTGTGGAGCTCTGGCTGTCCTAGAACTCACCCTACAGGCCAGGCTGTTCTCAAACTCAAAGACCTGCTGGCCTCTGCCTCCTGAATGCTGGGATTAAAGGCATGCACCAAGACACCTGCTACTGACTCTTCTCTAAGCTACTCATGCCAATAGAAAACACTTTTGTTGCTCACCATTTGTCATGGATCCTTTAGGTTAATTGTTCACTTAGTATTATAATTTCTACATTGAAGGTCTTCAACCAATTTCTGGGCCAATGACCTAATAGCAGCAGCAGCAGCAGCAGTAGCAACAACATCAATAATTTGAAAGTGATCTTTACACTGATTTCTATAAATTATCTCTGTAGTAACACTACCAAGGAAGTACTCCTACAAATGGGGAAACTTGGGTTCAATTTAAGGGACTTATAAAGGATAGAGCAACCAAGTTCAGAGCTATACACTTAAGTGTGGCAGAATACATCCTCTAAAAAACAATCTCATCATGACTACAAACCTAGCTCAAACATAGCCAGTTATTTCAAACCCCTTGACCACTGAGTTCTAAGCACATGTTCTACCCTGGTTTCCATGCCCAAGGCTTGAGACAGCCCTGTTTGAGTCCTATTGTTAGTTTCAGGCCTCAAGAAACATTTGGAGGCTTAATAACCTAGACCAGTCATTGCCTACTCCTCTTCATCTTGATTAAATCTCCTTCCTTGAGGGTTTGAAGGTTACTTGTGTATTGTGATCCCACTGTGATTTCTCTACAGCTGAATCTAGAAGCAGAAGTCTCAGAAACCACCCAGTACAATTACCTCCTTTGAGAGATCTGGAAGACTACATTTTCCCTTTGCATACTTTGGACATTTTCTTAGATTTGGCTCATTGCACAAAGAAATTTTTTTAAATACATCCATCTTTTAAAAAAATCACAGAAAATATTAAATTGCCTAGAATTCAAACACAGGCTCCCTGTTTTCTCCCCCCTCCCCCTCCCTCTCTCTCTCCCTTCCCCGCCCTCTGTCTCCCCCTCCCCAACCTCCTCCCCTTCCCTCCCCCTCCATGTGCTCTGACACAACTACCTCTGAGATGAACCCTGAACTTCTGCTAAAACTCCATCAGTATCTGGCCACACAGTGGCCCACCAGTGGAGAACATTTTGAAGTTTATTTTTATTTTTTGACAACTACACATATATCATTTTATAATTTTCATTCATTTTCATTCCTGTCACTCCCTCTCACTTACCTCCCTCCATCTCCCACTGAAGTTCTTCTTCCCAGCAAGTATCCGTCCCATATAAGAATAGGGGGATTAAAGTTCCCCTTTTCTCTTTTATTGAAAAAAAAATGGATTTTTTCCTATCAAGTATATTCTGGGCACTCAAGCTGCAGGTCCCCTGTGGTCCAGACACTGCATGGGACTGAAGGGACCTGATCAACAGCTCCCTGAACCCAAATCCCGTGGGAGAGAGAGCTAAACCTTCAGAGGGGAAGACACGCCTGGGAAACCAGAAGGGACTACACTCTGCCTACATTTCTGAATCTAGAGGAAAACACCTAATGCCATCTGGGACCCTGGTGCACGGGGTCCCCTGGAAAAGGCAGCACAGGCCCTCCTGGTTACCACCATCACAGAGAGCTCAAAAGCAGCCCCCCCAGGCACAACTTCAGCCACAGGACCAGAGGTAAGACCAACTTTTCTGCTCCAAGTGACCTGCCTGGTGGACTCAGGACACACGCCCACAGGAACAGCTGAGGAAAAGTAGACAAGAAAGACTACCTGCCAGAAAGCAGAACACTCTGTTCCCATAACTGGATGAAAGAAAACAGGAAAATGGTCTACAGCACTCCTGACACACAGGCCTAGAGAACGGTCTAGCCACTGTCAGAAATAGCAGAACAAGGTAACACCAGAGACAACCTGATGGCGAGAGACAAGTGCAGAAACCCAAGCAACAGAAACCAAGACTACATGGCAACATCAGAGCCCAATTCTCCCACCAAAGCAAACACTGAATATCCAAACACGCCAGAAAAGTAAGATCTAGATTTAAAATCATATTTGATCATGATGATGGAGGACTTCAAGAAAGACATGAAGAACTCCCTTAGAGAAACACAGGAAAACATAAATAAACAAGTAGAAGCCTACAGTGAGGAATCAAAAAATCCCTGAAAGAATTCCGCGAAAACACAATCAAACAGGTGAAGGAATTAAAAATAGAATAGAAGCAATAAAGAAAGCACCAAGGGAAACAACCCTGGATATAGAAAACCAAAGAAAGAGACAAGGAGCCGTACATACAAGCATCAGCAACAGAATACAAGAGATAGAAGAGAGAATCTCAGGAGCAGAAGATTCCATAGAAATCATCGACACAACTGTCAAAGATAATGTAAAATGGAAAGAGCTAATTGTCCAAAACATACAGGAAATCCAGGACTCAATGAGAAGATCAAACCTAAGGATAATAGGTATAGAAGAGAGTGAAGACTCCCAACTCAAAGGACCAATAAATATCTTCAACAAAATCATAGAAGAAAACTTCCATAACCTGAAGAAAGAGATGCCCATAAACATACAAGAAGCCTACAGGAATCCAAATAGATTGGACAAGAAAAGAAACTCCTCCTGTCACATAATAGTCAAAACACCAAATGCACAAAACAAAGAAAGAATATTAAAGTAAGGGGAAAAGGTCAAGTAACATATAAAGGCAGACCTATCAGAATCACACCAGACTTCTCACCAGAGACCATGAAAGCCAGAAGATCCTAGACAGATGACATACAGAACCTAAGAGAACACAAATGCCAGCCCAGGTTACTGCATCCAGCAAAACTCTCAATTAACATAGATGGAGAAACCAAGATATTCCATGACAAAACCAAATTTACACAATATCTTTCTACAAATTCAGCACTACAAAGGATAATAAATGGTAAAGTCCAACATAAGGAGGCAAGCTACACCCTAGAAAAAGCAAGAAACTAATCATCTTAGCAACAAAACAAAGAGAAGAAAAGCACACAAACATAACCTCACATCCAAATATGAATATAACAGGAAGCAACACTCATTAATCCTTAATATCTCTCAACATGAATGGACTCAATTCCCCAATCAAAAGACACAGATTAACAAACTGGATCCGCAATGAGGACCCTGCACTTTGCTGCCTATAGGAAACACACCTCAGAGACAAAGACACGCACTACCTCAGAGTGAAAGGCTGGAAAACAACATTCCAAGCAAATGGTCTGAAGAAGCAAGATGGAGTAGCAATTTTAATATTGAATAAAATTGATTCTCAACCAAAAATCATCAAAAAAGATAAGGAAGGACTCTTCATCTTCATCAAAGGAAAAATCCACCAAGATGAACTCTCAATCCTAAATATGCTCCAAATACAAGGGCACCTACATACATAAAAGAAACCTTACTAAAGCTCAAAGCACACATTGCACCTCACACAATAATAGTAGGAGATTTCAACACCCCACTCTCATCAATGGACATATCATGGAAACAGAAATTAAACAAAGACAGACAGACTAAGAGAAGTCATGAACTAAATGTACTTAACAAATATTTATAGCACATTCTATCCTAAAACAAAAGGATATACCTTCTGTTCACTGCCTCATGGTACTTTCTCCAAAACTGACAATATAATCGGTCATAAAAGAGGCCTTAACAGATACAGAAAGATAGAAATAATCCCATGCGTCCTATCAAACCACTATGGGCTAAAGCTGGTCTTCAACAGCAATAAGGGAAAAACGCCCACATATACATGGAAATTGAACAATGCTCTACTCAATGATAACCTGGTCAAGGAAGAATTAAGAAAGAAATTAAAGACTTCTTCAAATTTAATGAAAATGAAGGTACAACCAAGCAAGTGAAAGATCTGTATTATAAGAACTTCAAGCCTCTGAAGAAAGAAATTGATGAAGATCTCAGAAGATTGAAAGATCTCCCATGCTCATGGATTGGCAGGATTAATACAGCAAAAATGGCCATTTTACCAAAAGCGATCTACAGATTCAATGCAATCCCCATCAAAATTCCAACCCAATTTTTCATAGAGTTAGACAGAACAATTTGCAAATTCATCTGGAATAACAAACAACCCAGGATAGTTAAAACTATCCTCAACAATAAAAAGACTTCCGGGGGAATCACTATCCCTGAACTCAAGCAGTATTACAGAGCAATAGTGATAAAAACTGCATGGTATTGGTACAGAGACAGACATTTAGACCAGTGGAATAGTATTGAAGACCCAGAAATGAACCCACCCACCTTGGTTATTTGTTTTTTTACAAAGGAGCCAAAACCATCAAATGGAAAAAAGATAGCATTTTCAGCAAATGGTGCTGGTTCAACTGGAGGTCAGCATGTAGAAAAATGCAGATCGATCCATTCTTATCACCCTGTACAAAGCTTAAGTCCAAGTGGATCAAGGACCTCCACATCAATCCAGATACACTCAAACTTATAGAAGAAAAAGTGGGGAAGAATCTTGAACACATGGGCACTGAAGAAAATTTCCTGAACAAAACACCAATGCCTTATGCTCTAAGATCAAGAATTGACTAATGGGATCTCATAAAACTGCAAAGCTTCTGTAAGGCAAAGGACACTGTTGTTAGGACAAAATGGCAACCAACAGATTGGGAAAAGATCTTTACCAATCCTACAATTGATAGAGGGCTTATATCCAAAACATACAAAGAACTCAAGAATTTAGCCTGCAGGGAGACAAATAACCCTTTTAAAAATGGGGTTCAGAGCTAAACAGAGAATTCACAGCTGAGGAATGCCGAATGGCTGATAAACACCTAAAGAAATGTTCAACATCTTTAGTCATAAGGGAAATGCAAATCAACACAACCCTGATATTTCACCTCACACCAGTCAGAATGGCTAAGATAAAAAACTCAGGTGACAGCAAATGCTAGCCAAGATGTGGAGAAAGAGGAACACTCCTCCATTGTTGGTGGGATTGCAGACTGGTAAACCATTCTGGAAATCAGTCTGGAGGTGCCTCAAAAACTTGGACATTGAACTACCTGAGGACCCACCTATACCTCTCTTGAGCGTATACACAAAAGATGCCCCAACATATAACAAAGACCCGTACTCCACTATGTTCATAGCAGACTTCTTTCTTTCTTTCTTTCTTTCTTTCTTTTTTTTTTTATTAACTTGAGTATTTCTTATATACATTTCGAGTGTTATTCCCTTTCCCGGTTTCCAGGCAAACATCCCCCTCCCCCCTCCCCTTCTTTATGGGTGTTCCCCTCCCCATCCTCCCCCCTTGTTGCCCTCTCCCCAATAATCTAGTTCACTGGGGATTCAGTCTTTGCAGGACCCAGGGCTTCCCCTTCCACTGGTGCTCTTACTAGGATATTCATTGCTACCTATGAGGTCAGAGTCCAGGGTCAGTCCATGTATAGTCTTTAGGTAGTGGCTTAGTCCCTGGAAGCTCTGGTTGCTTGGCATTGTTGTACATATGGGGTCTCGAGCCCCTTCAAGATCTTCCAGTTCTTTCTCTGATTCCTTCAACGGGGGTCCTATTCTCAATTCAGTGGTTTGAGCAGCCTTATTTCTAATAGCCAGAAGCTGGAAAGAACCCAGATGCCCTTCAGCAGAGGAATGGATACAGCAAATGTGGTACATCTACACAATGGAATATTACTCAGCTATCAAAAACAACGACTTTATGAAATTCATAGGCAAGTGGAGGGAACTGGAAAATATCATTCTGAGTGAGGTAACCCAATCACAGAAAAACACACATGGTATGCACTCATTGATAAGTGGATATTAGCCCAAATGCTCAAATTACCCTAGACTCAGGTAGGATGACCAAAATGTGAATGTGTCACTCCTTCTTTAAAAGGGGTACAAGAATACCCTTGGGATGGAATAGGGAGGCAAAGTTTAGAACATAGGCAGAAGGAGCACATATTCGGAGCCTGCCCCACATGTGGCCCATACATACACAGCCACCAAACTAGATAAGATGGATGAAGCAAAGAAGTGCAGGCTGACAGGAACCAGATGTAGATCTCTCCTGAGAGACACAGCCAGAATACAGCAAATACATAGGCGAATGCCATCATTAAACCACTGAACTGAGAACGGGACACCCGTTGAAGGAATCTTAGAAAGGACTGAAAGAGCTTGAAGGGGCTTGAGACCTGATATGAACAACAATGCCACCCAACCAGAGCTTCCAGGGACTAAGCCACTACCCAAAGACTGTACATGGACTGACCCTGGGCTCCAACCTAATAGGTAGCAATGAATAGCCTAGTAGGAGCACCAGCAGAAGGGGAAGCCCTTGGTCCTGCCAAGACTGAACCCCCAGGGAATGTGATTGTTGGGGGGAGGGCGGTAATGGGGGAGGACGGGGACAGAAACGCCCATAGAGAAGGGGAATGGGAGTGCTTAGGGGGATGTTGCCCAGGAAACTGGGAAGGGGAATAACAATTGAAATGTAAATAAGAAATACCCAATTTAATAAAGATGAAAAAAAGTAAAGAAGAAAAAAAAGCCTGAGAACTTGACCTGCAGCTGAACCCAAGTTACACCAAGTACCAGGAAGGACTCCTTGGCTTGTCCTTGACCCATACCCCAGATTTACTCCCTAGCTACTTCCTAGAAACACTCAATCAAAGATTAGTCTGATTGTTTCAGATGTGCTTTCAGCCCATTTGTGACTGTATATGGTCTTGGTTTTGAGCACCCACCTGTCGGCTTATAATTATTCTATTAGATACTTGCAGGAGTGGACACCCCTCACTTACTCCCATTTCCTATAATACCTTGTCCTGCTGAGGGTTTGAGGCTGCTCCACCTTCCCATCATGCTGTGTTAGGATTGGGCTGGAGGAGAGCCCAAGCCCGAGTTTGTAATAAAGAGACTCTAATTCGATTACATTGAAAAAAAAAGTATATTCCGATTATGGTCTTCCATTCCCATAGTACTTCCAATTCCTTCCAACCTCCCTTCCCATCCAGAGTCATACCTTTTTTTATCTCTCCTTAGAAAATAGGCATCTAATAATAATTAAAAAATAAGATAGATCAAATAACAAACAGATCATAATATCACAGAACACACACACACACACACACACACACACACAGAGTCAAAGAAATAGCACAAGGAACACATATAGATACAAAGACACATACATTTACACACTCAAGAATCTGATATTCAAAGGACCTGTATGGTTTTTGAAATGACTCTGATTTAACTTTATGAACAAGGAACCTCCAATGACGCCATTGGGTTCTACTGCTGATCATAATAAGGCTTATCCTTAAGAGTGGGTTGTTTCCCCAGTAAGACTCTCAGAGAAAATGATTTTTTTTATTTGCAAGTCGCTACCAATTGCAGACATCTTCTGTGTCCTCCTTTTTTGGTCCACTGAGTTTATCAGGGTTGCTTGACTGAGCCTGAGCTGGAATTGAATGCACATGAGTTGGAGGGTGGAGCGTGAGCTCCAGCACAGGTAGATACATCACTGATGCAAACAATAAACCTTCTCCCAGCAATCATTAATTGGCAAGAGTTCTTCAGAAATGGTTGTGGACCCTTCCACTACCCATGGTTGCCCCACTTTACCCTTCATTGCTGAGATAAACACCATGAGCAAGAACATCTTAGACTGGGAAGAGTTCATTTCAGCTTACAATGGACAGTCCTCCACAGTGGGAAGCAGAGGCAGAAACTCAAGGCAAGAGACGGAAGCAGAAACCATGGAGGAACACTGTTTGCTGGCATTCTCCAAGCCTCACATTCAGATGAATAATAGTACTATGAAAGGAACGAAGAAGCTCCCAGTTCCAATCTAGCTTGGATTCTCTACACTCTTCAACCAACGTAGTACTGTCAGCAGTAGAGTCTCACCATGTAGTTCTGGTAGGCCACCAGGAGTGATGGCAAAAGCCTGGGTGTTTTGGAGGCTGCCTGGACTCCTAAACTCCCTGAACAACTCAAAGGGGGGCTATATCACATCCATCCCTGGAGTTTTTGTTTAGTAATCTAGGACTTCTAGGAGGATTACCTATTCATGTGGGGTACTGAGGAAGAACATTTTGAGATAGGAGGCCAACTGCCCCATTCCTAGGCAGTCTCTAGAAGAGAGCTACTGAGTAATGGTCTCATTTACTTGGGAGGTAAGACCGGAGCATCACCTGGGCCTAGGATTTTTGAGACAAACCTGTATAATACAGTAAGATTCCATTTCCAAATGATAACAGAGAGAAACAACTGTGGCTTTGTTCACATTCAGGAGTCAGATAGGCTGAATCTGGCTCTTATTAGAAGTAGGAAGAAGAGAGGCTGGAAAGAGGGAATAGGAGCAGGAAGGAAAATGAAAGCTATTGCGGGAACAATTGTATTAAGTGTAGGTTCACTGTCACTGTCAATAAAGCACAGAACACATATCTCATAGTAGAATTTTTCTGCCATGTGTCTGGTCTCAGATGCCAAATGTTTTAATTATGAGAAGCCTCTGAGCCCCTTCAGGAGATGAGTGTCCAGGGGGTGGGCGGGTGCCACACTGTCAGTGGGGTTAGTTTTTTCTCCTGTCCTTCTGGTGCACAACCTTTGAAGGGGAAACATATGGGGAAGAGCTATGAGTCTGGGAAGGATACATAAATTGCAAAAAGATCATGGTTGCAGACACGACTGGCTTCACATCAGAAAAGCCTTTCCAGGATAAACATTTTGTTTAAATACTAGGCTTAAGCAAAACCAGACTGCAAGAATTCGGGCAAAAGAGCAAAGAAAGGCAGTAATGTTCTCCAGTGAAAGGGTATTAGTCAATGCTTCCCCAGACACACAGGTCCTCCTGACACACAGAGACGTCCGTGCCCTGGACATCCCTGCAGTCTCCCACCCTTCGTACTGGATGCTCGGCCTCTCTGGCCAGAACGCTTGCTCATAGACCTCGGTGATTACTGCTAAGCCTTAGCTTGTATTGATGGCACGAATAAGCAGTCCATTTTATACATATGGATATTCCTCCTCACTATTTTCTTTTCTGGGATTAAAAAAATCTTTAAAATAGGTACTCTAAAGTCCTCAGCTTTTAATGAGAACGGAAAAGAAAGTACCTAAAAACAAGAGGTCTTCAATGTCTCCAGAGTAATTTCACAAACGAGGGAACATTTGCTTTTAGTCTTATCAATCTTGTGTTTGATATTTTTCCCTCAGTGAAAGTCTGTAATGTATATTCGGGTACATAAACTGAACACTGAGATGCCTTATATTGTGTTGGGGGGTATATGAATGTATGTGCATGTGTGTGCATGCATGTGCTGGCGTGTGTTTCTATGTATGCACATGTGGAGGCCCTTTGGATGTCTTCTTCTTCCACTCTCTGCCTTATTTTTGAGATAGGTTCCCTCCATGAACCTTGGGCTCAACAACTGAACTGGATTTCTGTCCAATGAACCCTAAAATTCTCCTGTCTTTCCCTCTCAGTGCTGGGACTATAGGTGCAAGCTCTCACAGCTAGCTTCCGATGTGGGTTCTGAGGATCCAAATTCCTCACACTTCTATAACAAGCACCTCTAGCCACTGACCTGTTTCTCAAGCTCCAACAAATGACCCAAAATTAAATTTTAGATACATAAATTTAATAATTAAACAGGAGTTGAATTTATAGGACATATCTAGACAGGTAATTGTGATGCCTAAACAACAATTTGGATAAACACCACTTAATGGATAATAAAATATGTTTACCCAATAGTTTACCCTATTCTGGACAAGAGATTAGCTATGAAGGTAGTTCAATACCTGAGAAAGAATGTCCTAACAATGATATTTCTGTATTTTTGAAAGGCAGGAATGGGGCACGGAAGAAAGAACAATAATAAAATCAGATGAACAATAATAGAAAAAGTTCAACTATATATTTGGAGGCTAAAAAGGGCCCTCCATATAACATTCATTCCTTTAACAATATAGATGAAGAATATTCTCTCAGCAGAAGCCAAGTACCCTTCCCAGGATGATTTTTGTCTGGTCTCCTCCAAAGACAACAGTATCCACAAAAAGTTGCTTCCCAGAAATTCTTCCTTCTTTTTTTGGCAGGACGTAGCAGAACAAGATAAGGGTATTCAAATTGGAAGCAGCAGCAGAGCAGCTTCTGTGAAAAGTCTGCTTATGAGCTCTGGTTGCTAAGTCCAGGACAGTGTACATATAGCTTTCAGAGGTAAGGGGGGACAAAACTGGGGCATGATTTTAGCTCTGTGGTTACTGTAGCCTCAGCTTAATCATGACAGTGTCTTCAAACCACAGCAAAACCACAATTTTACAGCATATGGCCAGATTAGAAATCCTTTATTTTCCCCATCAAATTTATAGTCCTATATGGGATGAAAAAGTGTAAACAAAGACAAAACCCAAGATCTGGGTCTTATACAGGTAGAATGCATGTTTCCATGTAAAGTTTGACATTTTGTATTCTGAAAATTTACTTTCCATTCTACATCTGTATTGTGTACAGCTCACCAAATAGACTGTCAATTATTAGTAGGTCTTTAAAGGTGTTTTGTTTTGTTTTGTTTTGTTTTGTTTTGTTTTTCCAGGCCAGGCACAGTGCTGCATACCTCAATGCTAGCACTGGAGAGGCAAAAGGAAGAGGATGGGAAGCTCAAGGTGTACCTGGGCTACATAATGAGTCCCTGTGTCCCACAAGAAGATATAATGTTGTGGACATTAGAGGGCCCTTTCCTGTGTGTACCCTCCCCAAAGTTGCTAAGAAAAAAATTTTTTTTGGTTATTTCCCAAAGTCAGAAAAATCCACAGTGGAAATTAAATGTGGAGTTGAGGTAAAATAACATTTAATGCTACCTTGTTGAAAGTTACTTACCTTGAGTTGATTTATGAATCACTGCCCAAAGTGCTGCCTTTAGCAAACCAGGAGACCACAGACAGACTAGAGGTGCAGAGGATTCCTGGGAGATGGCAAAGACGAGCTAACCGCTGCCATGGGGTTAGATGCAGGCCTATTCCTGGGGGGACTCAACAGTTCTTTCTGGCAAATAGCCACCAATGACTGGTATGCTGCCCACAAACCTTTCAGCATCATAAACAGAAATATAGGGGGGAACCCAGGAGATAAAGCATTTTGGCAAAGATCATTTGCTCATCATGACCCTTATGAGACCCGAAGGTTTTGAAGCAGTTTCACAGATGTTTGCACAGCATATACTGTACTAAGAAATGCTGAGAAGGCAGTTCAGAATTTCCACTCAGTCCAGAGCGGATTCAGGATTCCTTTCCATGTACTTTTTAAAACCAACTCCTCCCAAGCTGCCTCCTTCCTGGTGTGCGTGCTCCATGTGCCCCAGAAAATGTTGTGTAGTTGCTGTAGCTGAGGATTTTTTTTATTTTTTATTTTTACAAAATATATCAACAGAGGGCTTTTCAGATTTATCCTTGGGGTCCCTCTTCCTCATGAATCCTTCCTGCTCCTTTCATTTTCATTAATCTGTTTCCACGATTGTTTATTTTCCTTTCCTATTCATACGCCAGTGCATGCAAACACTGCTGGCTCCCCTTAAGTGGAATGCATAAGCAAAAATGAGAATTCCTATTCAGTTGCAAAGATTTAAGCATACTGGATGGGGTGCTTTCCCTTTATTCATTTCAGCCCACTAAGGTGAAGGCCATTGCATAGGAAGCCTGTACACTAACAGCTATTACCTGATGAAGACTATGTGCAGAGAGCTCAGAGGAGATGGGATTAGTTTAGTGCAGAGACTACTGGAAGGGGGATGGTCCCACATCATCATACTAGGAATTTGCACTTAACTGCTTTCTGTTAGCATTGTTCCATGCCTTTTATGTTTATGTAACTTTGAGAATTACAGTGAAAAGCAAGTAACAGTCTATATGTCATGTCAAATCCTGTTACTATTTATATGACTTTCGTTAGGTAATTTACCCATATTTGCAAATAAACAAATACATATATGTGTGTATAGTCACGTTGTAGCAAATTTACAAAGGAAAAAGTTGAAAGAAAAGGGGGAAAACACCAAGAAAAATAATTCAAAGGGTTGGGAAGATGGCTCATTCAATAAGAGTGCTTGCTCTGCCAGCATGAAGACCAGAATTGAAATTCCTGGCCCCCAGTAAAAAGCCAGACATAGCTATGTGTGCCTACAACTAGCACCAGGACTCACACACACCCTTAGCTATTACCTATTATTTTTATTCACGTATAAATATAGGAAGGTGCCCACGGAAACCAGAAGGGGACATTGGATTCTCTAGAGCTTGTAGTTACAAGTAATTGGGAGCCACAGTTGGTTGCTATAAACTGAACACAGATCCTGTAGAAAAGCAATACGTGGTAATCACTCTGAGCCCTCATCTCTCAAGCCCAATTTCTGCTATATTGAACTACCTACTTTATAGTGTTTTGTAACAGTGACCAAATTAATAAGAATGATATTTGCAGATAATCTATCACATTATACAATTGGAACTCCGATAGGGAACTGTCTTAGTTAGGGGTTTTATTACTGTGAAGAGACAGTATGACCAAAGCAACTCTTATATGGGATAACCGTTAATTTTAACTAGCTTACTGTTTCAGAGGTTCAGTCCATTAAAATCATTGCAGGAAGCATGGCATCGTGCAGGTAGACACAGAGTTGGAGAAGGAGCTAAGAGTTCTGTGTCTTGATCTGACTGCAGCCAGGACAGACTGACATCCAGGCAGCTAGTAGGAGGGTCTCAAAGTCCACTCCACAGTGACACACTTCCTCCAACAAGACTACACCTACTCCAGCAAGGTCATACCTCCCTTTTTTTTTTTTTTTTTTTTTGATGGTTTCTCCTATTTAAGGAAGGAATTTTTTTTAATTTTTATTATATATTTCTTTACTTACATTTCAAAAGTTATTCTCCTTCCCAGTTTCCTGTCCATAAGACCCCCTTCCCTCCACCCCTCCCCATACGAGTATTCCCCCTATACATCCCCCTTATTGCTCTCCCCCATATTCCCCTGCACTGAGGGCCCAACTTTGGCAAGACCAAAGGCTTTCCCTTCCACTGGTGCCCCAACAAGGCTTTTCTCTGCTACATATGCAGTTGGAGCCCTGGGTCAGTCCATATATAGTCTTTCGGTAGTGGTTTAATCCCTGGAAGCTCTGGTTGGTTGGCATTGTTGTTCTTATGGGGTTGCAAGCTCCTTCAACTCTTTTACTACTTCCTCTAATTCCCCTCCCCTGAAGGGGGTCCTGTTCTCAGTTCAGTGGTTTGCTGTTAGCATTGACCTCTGTATTGGACATGCTCTGGCTGTGTCTCTCAGGAGAGATCTATATCCAGTCCCTTTCCTCATGCATTTTTTTAGCTTCATCAATCTTATCTAGTTTTGGTGGCTGTATATATATGGCCCACATGTGTGCCAGGCTCTGAATGGCCATTCCTTGAGTCGCTGCTCTAAACTTTGTTTCCATATCCCTTCCTATGAATATTTCCCCCCTTTTAAGAAGGAGTGGAAGCATCTGCATTTTGGTCATCCTTCTTCTTGAGCTTCCTGTGGTCTGTAGATTGCATCTTGGGTAATTTGAGCTTTTTCAGACCACACATCCTAATAGTGCCACTCTCTGGGACAAGCATATTCAAATATATGAGTCTATGGGGGCCGAAACTATTCAAACCACTACAGGGAAAATGCCAGTTTTCCATTAATTCTCTAAGTCCATATTTGTGGTTTCATTATAAACACACAGTCAGGTGTAGGTTTTAGGTGATGTCTTCATTGTCAACTGTAGCTTTATGCGTCCTTTATTTGGGACACAACAATAAAATTGGGATTGCGTATAACTGGCGTTAATTTGACTTAGTAATCTGCTGAATGCTAACATTCTCAATGTTAGCACAATGTCGGCTGATAAGGTATACCCCAAGCAGTACTGTAAATAACTGGCTGAACATGGCTACTTGCTGATGACTGTTAATGGCCGGGAGCCACTTGGCAGAGAAAGCACAGGAAGCTTTATTGAATCTCCCAGCTTGAAGGAACATCGAGTGAGCACCCAATTAAACTTTTTCTTTAGACAGACATACAACTGAGACTCTTTGAGGTATAAAACTCCTCCAAGACCTAACTCACATAAAATACCAGCTATTCCCAGCTCTTAAGAAGGTGTATACACACACACACACACACACACACACACACACACACACACACACACACACACACTCATTCACTCACTCATGTGAACACATAGGTATGCACATTAACTTCTGCCCCCAAAAACTGTTGTAAAATGGCTATTTTGAACAAGCGAAGATTATTTAAGACTTTCATTTTATTTTTCATTTTTGTAACTGAACCTCAAACGGACTGTCAACCAGGCTTTCATCAATGTGGCTTCACAGCAGTGAGCACATAGCACTGCCGCAGACTCTTTGACCTTGCTCAGCAAAGGCATTCCTTCTGGCTTTGAACCTCCTGTGGAAGGCATTTAAAGTCTCAGCAAAGGCATCAGGCCTGCCTTAAGAGGTTTTCCATCCTTTCATGTGTCTCCTCAGGTCAGATGGATGGGATGTCAGGAGAAAGTCCCAGGGAAGATCCCTGTGAAGAGGTCCAGTATCTAAGGGGGCAAAGGTTTTAGGCTTCAGACTATTTCTGGTTGGTTATTTAAATAATTGCTAATAATATAACTTAAAAATTATTAAGCTACCAAGTGTATATTAAAGAATTTTTAAGTACCCCTAAATCACCCACATTCCACTGAAGGCATTTATTTTTTGAAACCTACTTAAATAAGGGTTTAACCTCCCCTTCATTTTCTAGTGGAAAATAGAGGTTATTAGGATACAGGGGGAGTGGACCTGTATAAAAATAGTTCTTTGGGGGTGATTCCAATCTTCCTTTTTCTCAGTCTACTGCACTAGCAAACACCAAATGTGAATCAACAGCTGCAGTCCAGTCCTCTGGGCAGATACCACAACACAAATCAGCAACAGCAGTTTAATCCAGAGGAACATGCAAGGCTCCCCAATTGGCTCGAGTCTGCAGAAGTGACAAGAAGCTGCAGGAACCTCATGAGAAGTTTTCTGGTGAGTTCTTCTCTATGAAGTCACCACAAGTGAAGCTCAGCAACACAATGTAAGATAAACTAACCATACATGTGTGTCATCCGCAAAGACTAGTGAGTAGAGCAAGGTGAACCAGTGCCTGAGCTCCCACTGTCTGTGGAGTCATATATATATTCATTCTAAACAACATGTGTCCTTTCACATATGTGCTATAGCAAAACATCACTTCACCCATGTCTGCTTCAGCAAAACATTCTTTCATGTGTCTGTTTTGGTAAAAACATTCTTTCATCTTTCTTCCCCAGCAAAACATCATTATAACCTAACCAAGTCTCCAAAGAAACTAGAAATTTCAACTTTATTACTACTCCTTACTAAAATTATATTGCAGGGGCTGGAGAGATGGCTCAGTGGTGAAGAACACTGCTGTTCTTGCAGAGGACCCAGGTTTGGTTTCCAGCATCCATATTGTTGCTCATAGCAATCTATAATGCCAGTTGTAGAGTATCTGATGCCCTCTTCTGGCTTTTAGGGGTACTGCATACTTGTAGTACAAACAACATTCAGGCAAAGCAGTAATACATAGAAAACTAAAATGTAAACCTTAACAAGAAAAACCCCAACCCACTTTTAAAAAGCAAATTGCTTTCCTTGTTTTTGCGTTCGCGTAAATTATATAATCTGTTGCAAAAGCAAGGCTCTAAGGCAAAGAGGCAGTTTCCTCAGTGAGTTTTCTCTTTCAGCAAATGACATCCATAACAAATTTCTAGGTGAGACTGCTTTAACTAATGATTTTAAAGGTTTTTACTATGTGTGCCTACTTCAAAACTGATAAAAATTACATAAGAAGTGCATGGAAATTTCAAAGATTTTCCTGCATCATCTGGAAGTTGGAGTATTTAATATTTGCTTTAGAAGACAATTTTAAAAGTTTTACTACCTATAAAATGACTTGAGAATTAAAATATACTCATATATGCACTATATACATTCATAAGAACATATGAATGTATATAAATTCATATACATGTACTTATATCAATGAACACACATTATGTTTTGGGAGTTATTTAAATATTTTGTCTTTTTTTGTTATATATTAGAACACATTCGTCAGAGAAAGGAAAGAATATATACATACCTGGCCTGACCTTGAATTCAGTATCTTCCTGTTTTAAGTCCCCCAGGGCTGGGTTTGTAGCTAGATCGTGTCACCACACTTGAGTAATAGGTTTGCCCTTGGTGACTCTAAATGTTAGCTTCTGAGTGAGTCTGGGGATATACATAATTAGGACTCCACTTGTCCATAGAAAGAATAGATCCTTTAGTAATATCAAGGTACCAGTGATGGGATGGGGTATGACAGAATGTGAATCTCAAATACAAAAATCATGCAACTTCTGAATGAGGCATTTGAATAACTGTGTAAGGGCAGAGCAATCTGGGCTGTCTTCTCATATGAGATAGTATAATAGAAACAAAGGACTACTGATGTACTGAGTCAACTACTAGGAATTAGACATGAGGACTTGAGGGGTTACACATGGAGAAAGGACATAGGGCTCTGATTAGCAGGGTTATATATAACTCCATGGTTATCTGCCAGTAAGGGCAAAAGTCAAAGCCATCTGCCCTGTTTAATAAGACCTCAGTTCCAAGGGTCTCCTACTGACCACAGGAATCTTCAAATTACCTAGATGAAAGGCTTGGAAGATAAAAGACTTTTCACATAACAAAGTGCCACTGGTTGTGTGTCAGAGTTATTGATTGATTGTCCCTCATCCTGAGATCAGATGTCCAGTTCAAGCTTGCCCTATATTAGCATCTCTCAGACAGCTTTCTTAATAGGATGTGGGCAAAAGGAGAGAGCCAAGGAGGATGAGGGCTGGAGCTGCATAGCAGAGGAAACACAGAAGGAGGCAGGGTCTCTCTCTGTTTCTCTGTCATTCTATCTCTCTGTCTCTGTGTTTGTGTCTCTCTCTGTGCATGCATTGTGTATGCATGTGTGCATGTGTGCCTGTGTGTGTGCATGAATTATATGAATAAAGACTCAGGAAAATACATCTTTTGAAAATGAATTCTGTGTTGACTGGCTTTAATTTGACCTAAAAATACTGTTTTACTTATACTGATGGGGCCACGGAAATCCTAATTTGAGGGACACACATAGCAGAAGCACCTAGCAATCACATGCTACCTGCAAAACTTAACATTGCTGAAATATTATTCTACATTAAGCCACCCTAATGTGGTCAAAGAGTCCAAAACCAGGCAAACACTTCAAAGGAAAATAGACAGTTCAGATATTCCATGACAAGAAAGACTCCTAGAATTAACATGGAACACACACAAACACATGGACTCATACATGCACATACACAAACACACACCTACAGGGAGGTGGGGAAGGAGAGACAGCCACAGAGACAGAAGTAGGGAGGGAGGAGAGAGACAGAGAGACACACGCAGAAAGGTATATAAGTTAGGACAAGGAATGGAGTTATACTTTTCTGCTTTGTTCCCACAATATACAAGAATACAGAAGTATCTGAGGCAACAGGCTAAACAGCAGCTTAGAAGAGTTGTACATACACAAAGCACTTATATCAGAAACAAGTTTTTGTTTAAGGATGCAAAACTCCCTAAATGTTTGTAACTTGTTTTTAGTTTTTTCTTACTGTCAGAGTGGTTTTAGGAAAAAATATTACAAGAAAGGATCCTCTTGCCATTGGAAATGCCTACTTCTATAGAAGTAGGTCAAACCTGAAGCTCTAGCCTATACTCTGAGGTACTTTTTCAGTGTGGATCTCTCCAAGAAAGAAGTCACAGGACATTTCTCTTTGACCATGCCTATTTACTTTTTTATTAACTAATATTTGAATGCTATCCCTTTCTCTGTGACTTCTCTTGTCAGTATTGTCTCCTTTCCTCCCAATCACTCTGAACACACACTCAAGCCTGGCCAATCAGAGAACTAAAATCCAGATGATGCTTCTCCCCATTAGCAGCAATAGGAAGACTGTGAGCCTACAGGGTACTCAGCATCCCCGACAGCTTGCACTGCATCAACAGAGCTGCACAGGAGCAGGCCATACAGAAACCCAGCTTCTATGCAGCCTGTTGAATCCCAACAAAACTCCTGAGACAATGCAGCTTGCTGCCTTAAATTTGGATGCTGCTAAAAGTTGGTCTATAGACACACAGAGCAGTTTCAACAGCCAGGAAAGCTCCTGGGTTAGACCTGGCTCTCACAGCAGAACTGCAAGATCAGACACTGCAAACTAATAATACCATCCCAGTGACATCAAGCATCTCTCTCTCTCTCTTCTCTCTCTCTCTCTCTCTCTCTCTCTCTCTCTCTCTCTCTCTCTCTCCCCCCCCTCTCCCCTTCTTTTAGAGGCTGGCCAGAGCCTACGTGTGCTTTTTCTGGTACTTATTACTCTCTAACCCCCTTCTTTGGCTTGTGTGGATCTCAATGCCAGTAACTCAAATGGGATGACTTTTTCTTTCCTCCATTTTCCTCTCCAAGCAGCTGCTGAGATTGGCAGTTGGCCTTCCTTGGTTTCTCTCTCTCTCTCTCTCTCTCTCTCTCTCTCTCTCTCTCTCTCTCTCCCCCTCTCTCTTTCTTTTAAACTGTGATGAAATTGTCCTTGAGCTTCCACTTGAGTCTGTCCTTATAATTATTTTATTAATTAGACTAAGAACCCTGATTTCCCCTGTATCATCTGGCAACCATGTAGGGACCTCAAAAATTCAGTAATTAACTTAATTATTTATCAATTACCTTAATTAATTACCTGTCCATCATTCAATGTTGACTTAACATCTCTATATATACAAGGATGGTGTCAGGCGCTGTGAAAAATACCAAGAGGCTATTGTCACCTTCATGAATCTTACACTCTAGTGGAGGGGAAAAGCTAAGTAGATATTGAGACTCTACAATTTAGTTTACGTTAACTTGTTACTTGAAAAACGTACTGTGAATATCCACAGTATCAGAAGATAGACTATGTATGAAGAGGTAAAAAATGTTGCCTTGATAATCTTTGTACTTCATACACTCTGAATGATGAAGGCAACTCTCTATCCAGTTTTAATAACTAGAAACAAAGCTTGGAGTAGTTTTAGGGTCTCCTCTATCTCATAACCTACATTCAGGGGCTGATTAAAACAAATTCTAGCTAGCAGCTCAATGCTTTTAAAAAAACTCTTTGCTTATCTAGGTTATTGAACAAAAACTACTTTAGAGAGAAAGTATGGATTCATGAAGGTTTGTTCTAACTAACTAAACTAACTAAAATAGTATGCCTTTCTATAAGAATATGCTACCACTAAAACACTGTGCTGGTCTTGATAACTCATCAAATCAAGGTATTTCTATCTTGAAAACATGATATAAAAAGTCCAAGAATAAGATTAGAGAGTCTTACATGAGTTTGATTAAAGACACATGGTGATTCTGTAACAGGACAACTGAATTCTGTTATCGTAGTATTTTGGATTCTGTTTTTTCAAAGAGTGCATGTATTTCTAAATGTAAGTAACACAATATCTTCTAAATTGAATTTAAAACCAATCTGTTCATAAAAGTTTTCAAACAGTTGAAGTGGCCATTACACAATAAAACGTGCTTCAGTTGATTAACAGAAAGCTTCCTTATGGCACTGAGAGTATAAATCTGTTCTGAGTACCAGGAAAAAGGGAAGTACAAGAGACAATGAGGCATGCTGGTGCAGGGGTGTAGAAGGAGCAAGCTTTAGGAAAATGGCCAAAGAGGAAGAAAAAATGAGAAAGTGCTCATTGAGTAGGCAGATGGAGAGAAGGGTACTTCTAGAGGGGATGCAGATGCCGAGCTTGGTGCTTGGAGCAGCCTGGTAGCACTGAAAGCTGGAGTGTGAGAGGAATGTGTGGAGAGATAGTACAGTTGCTGTGCAACAGGCAAAGACCTTAAATTAAATGCCCCAAGAAGGAGTTTGAACTTATCTGAAAAGAACAGGCAAAGGCTACAGGATTGTAAAGGAGGTCTGTTCTATTTCATATTATAGAAAATCAACTTCAGTGTCAGTGGATTGGCCTGAAAGAGTCAACCCAGAGGGTTAGAATAATACCACAGTAGTTCTGGTTAGAGAGATACAGTTTAAAAAATCTTAAATAGGGATGAGCCCCATTATTTTCATCTCTTGCCTAGAATACATATAAAACTGCCAACAAGTTGTTTATAAGAGTAGGTGGCCCACCGGCAATATTCTCAGAGCAAATTTCATCTATTTATGACTATGAAACAAATTCAGGTTAAGGTATCTGTCTTTTTGCTTCTCCCACCAGTAAGAGTCATCAATAATCAATGGGATAATTTTGGTAATGGCTCATTTGCATATTTAAGCTGATATTTTGAACTGACAATGAGAAACTGACAATTAACTGTTCTCCAAGGAAATGCCCTTCCCCCTCCATATGGTTTCCTCTTTGGGACTAAGATTTGAAGAAATTTTTGATTTACTAAGCAACAAAGACTATCTCCAGCTGAAATCCCGATATAACTTCATTTAGAATGCAAATGCCTGCACCAAGATTGTAAATGCCATATCTGCCAATGCCAAGATGCCAATTAGAACATGGAACCATCCTCACTATAGAGGGCTAGTAATTAAAACGTAAAGGTCCTTAGAAGAAATCACATTCTTTTGTGTTAGATGGGTTGTATATGTGATAGAAAAGGTTCTCAAAAAGATATTAAGTCCTGTTGCAAAGAATACATAAAAAACGGAGTGACTCAACTTTAGCTTCTATAAGTACACACAGTCATTAGACTCCACTAGCAACCGGGAGGTGTATCTTAGTGCTAAGTGCTCAGTAGTCTCAAACCCTAGGTTTTGTCTTTAAGAGCATGATGTTTATAAAGTGAAAAAAAAAATCAGGGAGAGGACAAGTGAGATAAGTCAGAGGGAAGCCACGAGGTTTGAATATGTTTGGCACAGGGAGTGGTACTATTAGGAGGTGTGACCTTGTTGAAGTAGGTGTGGCCTTGTTGGGGGAAGTGCGTCACTGGTTACTGTGGGGGTGGGCAAAGAGACCCTCCTCCTAACCACATGGGAGTCAGTCTTCTGTTTGCCTTCGGAACAAGATGTTGAACTCTTAGTTCTTCTATCATGCCTGTCTGGGTGCTGCCGTGCTGCTGCCTTGGTGATAGTGGACCTCTGAACCTGTAAGCCATCTCCAATTAAATATTGTCCTTATAAGAGTTGCCTTGGTCATGGTGTCTGTTCACACCAGTAAAACCCTAACTAAGATAGAAGAGGAAGGCCCACATGGCAGAAGGAGAGAAATGACTACCACAAGTTGTTATCTGATTTCTCATACAAGTAGCATGACATTTCTAATAACCAACAACTTTTTTCCTGGATATAGGACCCAACCCTAACATACTTAAAGTAGCCAAGAACCTGGAAACTAGAGGGGTCATAGGCTCTAGGGGAAAACTTGCGACAATTATTCTGCTAAGGGAACATGGCAATAAAATGACTCCTACTGACCTTGTTATAGCCATAGCTGAGTGTATCACTCAGACCTCATTAGTGAAGTTTCTAATTGTGTTAGATGGGAATTAACACAGAAACCTACTGCTGTAAAATGTGCAGAGTGTGAGAGACTTAGGAGCACTCAGTTGTAAGCAGTATATGTTTATTAAACCTTCTTATCAAGACTCAGGGATAGATGAGGAAGAGGAGGCAGAAGGGTTATAAGAACCCAGATGTGGTGGATGATGTCAGAGAAACAGTATTTTCCATACAAACAGGGTTGATACT
The DNA here is from genome assembly GCF_011064425.1 of Rattus rattus. Lineage (NCBI taxonomy): Eukaryota > Metazoa > Chordata > Mammalia > Rodentia > Muridae > Rattus > Rattus rattus. The sequence goes on along the minus strand of NC_046155.1, from coordinate 229,695,456 downwards.
CACAGAATATTACAGAGATCTCACAGAGACTCTGACAGCACACACAAGATCTGCACAGGTTTGAAACAGATAAAATTAGGACAAGGGAGCAGCTTTGTTGAGCAATGATTCACACATTAAAAAAAATTCATCCTAGTTTAATGAGACGAATATTTTTCAGTATATTCACACAGTTGAATTTGTAAACCAACTTGTTTAGTGAGTGAACTTAAAAACACTATTTTCCTATCCATGAGCATCGGATGCGTTCCCAACAATCCAATCATTTATAATGTACTAGAGGATTGACATGCTCTATATGTCACTGGGGGAAACAAGTGATACTCCTTGGTGACAGGATCATGAATAATTGGGATTTTGTTTTTGTACATTTGTGTATTTTTCAAAAAATTGACAGGAATACCTTCTATATAAGAGAGGAAGTCATTTTAAAGGAAAAGATCCTTGTATCAAATACATGCACACTTGATATATTTTATAAAGATAAAAGATGTTTGAAAATAAAAATGCCCAGACAATTTTTCAATATATAAGAACACATATACCACTGATTATACTTGATCATTTCTCCATTGGAATTGGCTGAGTGTGCTATACCATCATAAACTATGGCAGGTATGGGTTTTAATAAAACACAGAGCTTATTGCCCTCGCAGAAGCCAGTGTAGAATAATAGCAACAATCAAATTTGTAAATAACCTTGAAATTTACAAGGTGAATAGAATGTTTTAGAAAACAAAGTTTGTTACTATTATAGAGAATATCAGTGGGATAGAGTGAACCCATTTTGATATAAGGAAATATACTTTCTTTTTTAAAGATCAACTTTGGGGGTGTGCTTTGCAATTTTGTAACTTAATAATGAAAAGATAAATAACAAAATTTTTAAATGGAACAGACACTTCTCCAAAGAACACACACAAATAGCCAATAATGACACAGTAAGATGTTCAATATCATTAGCCACTAGGAAAATGCTAAACAAAACTATCATGGGGTACCTCTATATGCATAGCAGGGTGACCATAAATAATTAGTGCCATGAAGATACACAGAAGGTAGAACTGCTTGTAGGGATGTAAAATGGGGCAAGTGCTCTGAAGAGCTAGCTAATACTTCTCCAAAAACTTAAACCTAGAATTTCCATTATACTCAGGAACTCTACTTCGAGGAATATACTTAGGAATAAAAGTAAATATGCACGCCCAAGAACGTGTACATGAATGTTCATGACAGCATCACATCATCAAAAGACAGAAACAGTCACATGTCCCTCATTTGATGAACAAACAGCATATGTTGTATCGTTGCAATGAAATATGACTGCCATAAGAAGTAACAAAGCATTGATACATACTAAAACAGGCAGAAACTTGAAAGCATTAGCTAACTGGAAAACAAACACCACAATCACAAAAGAGCGTATATAATTCCATTTATATGGAATATCCAGAAGAGAGACAAATAATTGATTAGTGGTTGCTATGGTTTGGAGCAATGAGAATGATGGGGAAATGAGATCCAAAGACTACAGGTTTTGGGTTGTCCAGTTTTCAGTGAACCAAAGTTGAGCTGAGATTTAGGGGGAAGGTTATGTATTAGGCTTTAGATATTTGTCAGATATGCTCAAAATGGGCAGCTTCATTCCTGAAGTGTTCATGATGCAAGCACAAGGAACTGAGTTGGGGTCACTAGCACCCACATAAATAGCTGGTCTCTGACATGCACTCATCAATCTCAGGTTTGAAGAAGTGGAGATGTTAGGATCTCTCGATCTCACCATCCTGCCAGTAAATCACTGAGCTTCATGGTCAGTAAAAGACCCTGTCTCAAAAAAAGAGAAGGGACTAGAGAAAAGACTCAACAGTTAAGAGCACATACCCATTTTCCAGAGGACTAGAGGTCAATTCCCACCAGCCATGACAGAGAGGACTGAAGGTCATTTTCCAACGCTCAAGATAGGTGGCTCACAATTGTATAACTTCAACTTCAGTAGGGATGTAACACTTCCAGCTTCTGCAGGAACTCATGTGAACTCATGTACACATACTTGTAGATTGTTGTCTTTATGCAGGTAAAGACAAGCACAAGATTAGTCAAGGCCTGTGACTGGGCAGTGAAAAAAGTAAGGCAGGACAGTTTTTGTAAGGTGGGAGAAAGGAGAAAAAAAAAGACCCAAGAGAAGGATGACCCAGATCCATATGGCCTTAAATGGCCACAGGTAGTTATGAATATTTCTTAAGGGATGGACTTATATAGGACAATTTGTCTTATCTAGGTGGGCAGTTTATATCATTATCAATTGGTTGTGAGTTTATTGTATAGACATTTTGTGGAATGATAATTAATTCAAGGTATAAATCTGAAAGCTTATTGAGCTTTGCTTTTAACAGGCTACTGGAAGTTGTGATGATAACCACAGGGGGCAGATGCTGGGAATGTGAGCAGAGTCCAAAGAAAGCTGTGAGATAGGTGGACTCTGTATGGAACTGGTGTGGTGGCGACCCGTCTTGGATAGAGTTGCAAAGGGGTGGCTGCTGCCAGGCTCAGATGGTAGTCAGAAGCAGCGTAGGATGGAGATTGGGAGCTTATTGGTTGAGATGCTTTGCTGATTGAGATGGTGGCCCACCAGTACTGGCAATAGCACGGGATGGTAGAGATTCTTTTTTTAATGTTTATTACTACACATACTCATACACAGATACATATACATAAATAAAAATCACAAGTTAAAAAGCTTTAAAAATAAACCTGATGTCAACCTCTGGTTACCATATACATGAAGGTTTCCATATATGTGAAAGCACACATATGCACACACTGACATGAACACCTACATTTGCACAACACACACACACACAGAGAGAGAGAGAGAGAGAGAGAGAGAGAGAGAGAGAGAGAGAGAGGAGAGGGAGAGGGAGGGGAGGGAGAGGAGAGGGAGGGAGAGGGAGAGGGAGAGGAGAGGGAGAGAGGGAGAGGAGAGGGAGAGGAGAGGGGAGAGGGAGAGGGGAGGAGGGAGAGGGAGGGAGAGGGAGAGGGAGAGGAGAGGAAGAGGGAGAAGAAGAAGAAGAGGGAGAAGAAGAAGAAGAAGAAGAAGAAGAAGAAGAAGAAGAAGAAGAAGAAGAAGAAGAAGAAGAAGAAGCAGCAGAAGAAGCAGAAGCTTCTTTTTGCTTTTTATTGAAGAGAAAAGACAAAACCTAACCTCTACTACTTCCTATGATATGACACATGGGGTCCAGAATTCACTACTGTGAAACAGGGCGATAAGTCATTATAATACTAAGGAAGTGTACTAGAAGAGCCTGCCTCAAAATCACTGCACAACCCCAATCCTGTCCTGTCCAGGATAAGATGCTTGACGATAATTTCGTGGACCATCTCAGCTACTGATTGGGGATGGTTCTGCATCCCTTTGGCAGTTTAGAGGTTCCTTACTAGAATCGCCAATCCCAAGAATCTTCAGTTAGCCAGCATCTTTCCTGGTGGGGAAGACTATGCCAGGAGAACATTGATAGCAGGAAGTCCCATCTTTTAACTCTGAAATTCACCCTGACTGCTTCTCTCTTTTCATTTTCTTTCCTCCAGACATAAGGCTGCCAGCCTGCCTCAGTTTGGGATAAGGACTATGTAGAGGACTAGAGCCAATATCGTCAAGTGAAGATTATTCTGGAGGAGGGGTGCTTACATGGACTGATCACTACTTTCCGATCCAAGACCTACTGCTTGTTCTTAATGACAGAACTCAGATTTTGTTTATGGATCACTGTACCTAGGTGAATTACAATTTCCCTCACATGCTGTTGCAAAGAGACGTGGCAAAAGGGTTGTAATTTGAAAAATAAGGTATGGGTAAGTCTTGTTGCAATAATATAGACACTGCTCTTTTATATCTTCCTCTAGAACTTGGTGAAGCTGGAGCTAGGTCAATTATCTTTGTGTTGTGAGATAATTATGAGTACTTTCTATGAAGAATCGTGCTGGGGAAAGGAAGAAGGAAGCTGGGCACTGATGGCCTTGTGGCATTGATAAGGTTTCAGTGTAGAAACTCCAACTCTCGTGTTTAATGAAGGAAGTTTTCAATTTTCAAAACAAAGTCCTTAGACTTTGTTTAGAGAATTCATTATTGTCTAGGATAAATAGATCCATTATCAAAACTAAAATTAGTATTTAAGCAGTTAAGTCTAGATCACATACAGCAGCATATTAATGGGCCAAATTAGGAAGGGTAAGATAAGAACGTTGTTAATTTCCTGTATGCATTCTTGCTTGTGTGAAATTAAATTCCTTTTGCACTCCAACTTGAATGTAGACTGCTTTTATTATTATTACAGTGAGAAAATGTCCTTTCACATAAGCAAACTATAGACTACACCCAAAACCACAACTATAATAGCCCTAAAGCACAGACTATAATAAAATTAAAAAAAAAATCACAACATTGAATTCAAGCTACAAATGAAAAAAATAAATAAAAAAAAATAAAAAACAGCTGAAGGGACCCAGTCAAACAGCTCCCTGCACACATATCCCATGGGAGGGAGAGCTAGACCTTCAGAGGGGCAGACACGCCTGGGAAGCCAGAGGAGAATACTCTCTGCCCACATTTCTGACTCTAGAGGAAAACCCCTAGTGCCATCTGGGCCCCCTGTGCACAGGGTCCCAAGCAAAGGCTGGGCAGGCCCTTCTGGTTGCTGCCCTCACAGAGAGCTGAAACCCGGCTCTGAGAAGAGACTCCAGGCTCAAGACCAGAGGTAAGATCAATTTTTCTGCTCCAAGTGACCTGCCTGGTGGACTCAGGACTCACAAAGGCAAAATTCCTCTGGGACTGGGCACTTCCAGTTTCTAGCTGGGGCCAAAACCTTGCTGAGCCCGGCCCACAATTCCCTGCTACCAAACCCCATGGGAAAGAGAGCTCACTGCCCAGATAGGTGGGCACTCCTGAGACTGAAGGGCAGGAGAGACCACCAGTTCTGCCGACCCCTGCCCACATCCCTGGCCCAAGAGGAAACTGTACAGGGCCTCTGAGAACAGGAAGATAGGGGCACTCAACGCAGTGGTCAAGACACCACCCGGATCTGAAGGGACCCAGTCAAAAAGCTCCCTGCACCCAAATCCAGTGGGAGGGAGATCTTGACCATCAGAGGGACAGACACGCCTGGAAAGCCAGAGGAGAATATTCTCTGCCTGCATTTCTGACTCTAGAGGAAAACGCCTAGTGCCATCTGGGCCCCCTATACACAGGGTCTTGAGCAAAAGCAGGGTAGACCCTTCTGGTTGCTGCCCTCACCGAGAGCTGACACCTGGCTCTGAGAAGCAACTTGAGGCCTGAGACCTCTGGTAGGGCCAACTTTTCTGCTCCAAGTGACATGCATGGTGGACTCAGGACACACACCCACAGGAACACCTGAAGACCAGTAGACAGGAAGGACTACACGCCTGAAAGCAGAACACTCTGTTCCCATAAAGGGCTGAAAGAGACTAGGAAAACAGGTCTACAGCACTCCTGACACACAGGCCTATTGGACGGTCTAACCACTGTCAGAAATAGCAGAACAAAGTAACACCAGAGACAACCAGATGGCCAGAGGCAAGCGCAGGAACCCAAGCAACAGAAACCAAGACTACATGGCATCATCGGAGACCTATTCTCCCGCCAAAGCAAACAATGAATATCCAAACACACCAGAAAAGCAAGATCTAGATTTAAAATCACATTTGATCATGATGATGGAGGACTTTAAGAAAGACATAAAGAACTCCCTTAGAGAAATGCAGGAAAACACAAATAAATAAGCAGAAGCCTATAGAGAAAAAATTCAAAAATCTCTGAAAGAAATACAGGAAAACACAATCAAACAGGTGAAGGAATTAAAAATGGAAATAGAAGCAATAAAGAAAGCACAAAGGGAGACAACCCTGGATATAGAAAACCAAAGGAAGAGACAAGGAGCCAAAAATACAAGCATCACCAACAGAATACAAGAGATAGAAGAGAGAATAAAGGAGCAGAAGATTCCATAGAAATCATCGACACAACTGTCAAAGATAATGGAAAACGGAAAAAGCTACTGACCCAAAACATACAGGGAATCTAGGGCACAATGAGAAGATCAAACCTAAGGATAATAGGTATAGAAGAGAGTGAAGACTCCCAGCTCAAAGGACCAGTAAATATCTTCAACAAAACCATAGAAGAAAACTTCCCTAACCTAAAGAAAGAGATGCCCACAAACATACAAGAAACCTACAGAACTCCACATAGATTGGACCAGAAAAGAAACTCCTCCCATCACATAATAGTCAAAACACCAAATGCACAAAACAAAGAAAGAATATTAAGAGCAGTAAGGGAAAAAGATCAAGTAACACATAAAGGCAGACATATCAGAATTGTACCAGATTTCTCACCAGAGACTATGAAAGCTAGAAGATCCTGGACAGATGTCATACAGACCGTAAGAGAACACAAATGCCAGCCCAGGTTACTGTATCCAACAAAACTCTCAATTAACATAGATGGAGAAACCAAGATATTCTATGACAAAATCAAATTTACAGAATATCTTTCTACAAATCCAGCTCTACAAAGGATAATGAAGGGTAAAGTCCAACACAAGGAGGCAAGCTACACCCTAGAAAAAGCAAGAAACTAATTGTTTTGCAAGGAAACAAAGAGAAGGCAAGCACAAACATAATCTCACATCCAACCACCAATAAAACAGGAAGCAACAATTACTATTCCTTAATATCTGTCAACATCAATGGACTCAATTCCCCAATAAAAAGACATAGATTAACCAACTGGATACACAATGAGGACCCAACATTTTGCTGCCTACAGGAAACACATCTCAGAAACAAAGACAGACACTACCTCAGAGTAAAAGGTTGGAAAACAACTTTCTAAGCAAATGGTCTGAAGAAGCAAGCTGGAGTAGGCATTCTGATATCGAATAAAATCAATTTTCAACTAAAAGTCATCAAAAAAGATAAGGAAGGACACTTAATATTCATCAAAGGAAAAATCCACCAAGATGAACTCTCAATCCTAAATATCTATACTCCAAATAAAAGGGCAACTGCATACATAAAAGAAACCTTACTTGCTCAAAGCACACATTGCACCTCACACAATAATAGTAGGAGATTTCAAAAACCCACTCTCATCAATGCATAGATCATGGAAACAGAAATTAAACAAAGACATAGACAGACTAAGAGACGTCATGAACCAAATGGATTTAACAGATATTTATAGAACATTCTCTCCTAAAACAAAAGGATATACCTTCTGTTCACCACCTCATGGTACTTTCTCCAAAACTGACAATATAATCGGTCATAAAAGAGGCCTTAAAAGATACAGAAAGATAGAAATAATCCCTTGCGTCCTATCAGACCACTGCAGGCTAAAGCTGGCCTTTAATAACAATAAGGAAAGAATGCCCACATATACATGGAAGTTGAAAATGCTCAACTCAATGATAACCTGGTCAAGGAAGAAATAAAGAAAGAAATTAAGGACTTCTTCGAATTTAATGAAAATGAAGGTACAACATACCCAATCTTATGGGACACAATGAAAGCTGTGCTAAGGGGAAAACTCATAGCTCTGAGTGCCTGCAGCAAGAAACAGGAGAGAGCATGGATCAGTAACTTGACAGCACACCTAAAAGCTCTAGAACAAAAAGAAGCAAATACAACCGGGAGGAGTAGAAGGCAGGAAATAATCAAACTCAGAGCTGAAATCAACCAAGTAGAAGCAAAAGTACTATACAAAAATCAACAGAACCAAAAGCTGGTTCTTTGAGAAAATCAACAAGATAGGTAAACCCTTAGCCAGACTAACGAGAGGACACAGAGAGTGTGTCCAAATTAACAAAATCAGAAATGAAAAGGGAGACATAACAACTGAGCCAGAGGAAATTAAAAAAAAAATCATCAGATCCTACTGCAAAAGCCTATATTCAACGAAACTTGAAATCTGCAGGAAATGTACAATTTCCTAGATAGATACTAGGTACCTAAGTTAAATCTGGAACAAATAAACCATTTAAACAACCCCATAGCTCCTAAAGAAATAGAAGCAGTCATTAAAACTCTCCCAACCAAAAAGAGCCCAGGTCCTGATGGGTTCAGTGCAGAATTCTATCAGAACTTCATCAAAGACCTCATACCAATACTATCCAAATTATTCCACAAAATTGAAACAGATGGAGCGCTACCGAATTCCTTCTATGAAGCCACAATTACTCTTACACCTAAACCACACAAAGAACCAATGAAGAAAGAGAACTTCAGACCAATTTCCCTTATGAATATCGACACAAAGATACTTAATAAAATTCTTGCAAACCGAATCCAAGAGTACATCAAAAGAATCATGCATCATAATAACTTAGGCTTCATTCCAGGGATGCAGGGATGGTTTAATATATGGAAAACCATCAATGTAATCCACTATATAAACAAACTGAGAGATAAAAACCACATGATCATTTCATTAGATGCTGAGAAAGCATTTGACAAAATTCAACACCCCTTCATGATAAAAGTCCTGAAAAGAACAGGATTTCAAGGCCCATACCTAAACATAGTAAAAGCCATATACAACAAACCAGTAGCTAATATTAAACTAAATGGAGAGAAACTTGAAGCAATCCCACTAAAATCAGGGACTAAACAAGACTGCCCACTCTCTCCCTACTTATTCAATATAGTTCTCAAAGTCCTGCCAGAGCAATCAGACAACAAAAGGAGATCAAGGGGATACAGATTGGAAAGGAAGAAGTCAAAATATCACTACTTGCAGACGATATGATTGTATATTTAAGTGATCCCAAAAGTTCTACCAGAGAACTACTAAACCTGATAAACACCTTCAGCAAAGTAACTGGGTATAAAATTAACTCAAATAAATCAGTAGCCTTCCTCTACACAAAAGAGAAACAAGCCGAGAAAGAAATTAGGGAAATGACACCCTTCATAATAGTCCCAATTAATATGAAATACCACCGTGTAACTTTAACCAATCAAGTGAAAGATCTGTATTATAAGAACTTCAAGCCTCTGAAGAAAGAATTTGAAGAAGATCTCAGAAGATGGAAAGATCTCCCATGCTCATGGATTGGCAGGATTAATATAGTAAAAATGGCCATTTTACCAAAAGTGATCTACAGATTCAATGCAATCCCCATTAAAAATCCAACCCAATTCTTCATAGAGTTAGACAGAACAATTTGCAAATTCTTCTGAATAACAAAAAACCCAGGAGAGCTAAAACTATTCTCAACAATAAAAGGAGGTCTGGGGGAATCACTATCCCTGAACAGTATTACAGAGCAATAGTGATAAAAAATGTATGGTATTGGTACAGAGACAGACATAGACCAGTGGAATAGAATTGAAGACCCAGAAATGAACCCACACACCTATGGTCACTTGATTTTTGACAAAGGAGCCAAAACCATCCAATGGAAAAAAGTATTTTCAGCAAATGGTGCTGGTTCAACTAAAGGTCAGCATGTAGAAGAATGCAGATTGATCCATTCTTAACACCCTGTAAAAAGCTCAAGTCCAAGTGGATCAAGGACCTCCACATCAATCCAGATACACTCAAACTAATAGAAGAAAAAGTGGGGAAGAATCTTGAACACATGGGCATTGGAGAAAATTTCCTGAACAAAACACCAATGCCTTATGCTCTAAGATCAAGAATCAAAAAATGGGATCTCATAAAACTGCAAAGCTTCTATAAGGCAAAGGACACTATTGTTAGGACAAAATGGCAACCAACAGAGTGGGAAAAGATCTTTACCAATCCTACAACTGATAGAGGGCTTATATCCAAAATATGGAAAGAACTCACGAAGTTAGACTGCAGGGAGACAAATTAAAATATAAAATATTAAAAAATTGGGGTTCAGAGCTAAACAAAGAATTCACAGCTGAGGAATGCCGAATGACTGAGAAACACCTAAAGAAATGTTCACCATCTTTAGTCATAAGGGAAATGCAAATCAAAACAACCCTGAGATTTCACCTCACACCAATCAGAATGGCTAAGATCAAAAACTCAGGTGACAGCAGATGCTGGCCAGGATGTGGAAAAAGAGGAATACTCCTCCATTGTTGGTGGAATTGCAGACTGGTACAACCATTCTGGAAATCAGTCTGGACGTTCCTCAGAAAATTGGACATTGAGCTACCTGAAGACCCAGCATATACCCAAATATGCCCCAACATATAACAGAGACATGCTCCACTATGTTCATAGCAACCTTATTTATAATAGCCAGAAGCTGGAAAGAACCCAGATGCCCCTCAGCAGAGGAATGGATACAGAAAATGTGGTACATCTACACAATGTAATATTACTCAGCTATCAAAAACAATGACTTTTTGAAATTCATAGGCAAATGGATGGAACTGGAAAATATCATCCTGAATGAGGTAACCAATCACAGGAAAACACACATGTATGAACTCATTGATAAGTGGCTATTAGCCCAAATGCTTGAATTACCCTAGATGCATAGAACACATGAAACTCAAGACAGATGATCAAAATGTGAATGCTTCATTCCTTCTTTAAAAGGGGAACATGAATACCCTTGGGAGGGAATAGGGAGGCAAAGTTTAGAACAGAGGTTGAAGGAACACCCATTCAGAGCCTGCCCCACATGTGGCCCACACATATACAGCCACCAAACTAGATAAGATGGATAAAGCAAAGAGGTGCAGGCTGACAGGAACTGAATGTAGATCTCTCCTGAGAGACACAGCCAGAATACAGCAAATACAGAGGCGAATGCCAGCAGCAAACCACTGAACTGAGAATGGGATCCCAGTTGAAGGCATCAGAGAAAGGACTGAAAGAGCTTGAAGGGGCTTGAGACCCCATATGAACAACAATGCCAACCAACCAGAGCTTCCAGGGACTAAGCCACTACCCAAAGACTGTACGTGGACTGACCCTGGGCTCCAACTGCATAGGTAGCAATGAATATCCTAGTAAGAGCACCAGTGAAAGTGGAAGCCCTTGGTCCTGCCAAGACTGAACCCCCAGTGAACGTGATTGTTGGGGGGAGGGAGGTAATGAGGTAGGATGGGGTGGGGAACACCCATAGAGAAGGGGAGTTGGAGGGATTAGGGGGATGTTGGCCTGGAAACCGGGAAAGGGAATAACAATTGAAATGTAAATAATAAATACCCCAATTAATAAAGATGGAGGAAAAAATGAAAAAACAAACAAACAAACAAATAAGCAAATGAACAAAAGCGAAAGCAAAACCCATAACACCCTGCGTGGGAATCTATCGGAGTTGCATACTGTTTTCATTTCAGAACAGAATTACTACTTTTTCTGTCTTTACAGTATTTTTAACGTTTTTGCAAAAATAAATAAGAAAATTTCATCAACATTGATAATTGAATCAAGTCTCAAATTAATGATGTTTTTTGTACCTGCCAAATTGTTGCAGGTAATTTATTACCTATTTCAGAGAGCTTTTCAGTAAGAAAATATTCCTTGATTCCTGTTTCCTTTAGGTAGGCAAGGTCAAATGGCAAGCGAGCACCCTCAAATTTCCCGAATGGATATTGTGCATCCCCAAGACAGTGTTTAAAGAAAGGGAGTATACAAAAGCTAGACTGCCTGTTTTGTTGAAGGCAATCCAAAATTCGGAGCAAACTTTTTTCCCCCATAAAAACAGATTGCAACTTCACAGTCTGCACTTCACCTTCAGCTTCTAAGGCTTACAGATATGGGCAGTACTCATCATTTGATCCAGGGCTGTAGGCTAAACCACATCACCAGGCCTAGATCTCTCTTGAAGCTAACAGTGAATAGAGGTGAGAGGACACACCTTTGAACGGGGTGGGGAGTAGGGAGGGTCTATATTGGAGACTCTTCAAACCCTAGCTTGTTCCTGGTGGCTTCCTGTGCCCTAGAGTAGTGTGTTCACATTGCTACTTGGGGACAAATTCTCCCTGGACTCTAAGTTCGGGATTCCGGTGTTTTTCCTAAGTTATTTTTCCTGCATAAGTCTCACTGACAGCGCCCCTACCTGGGTTGCCCACCTGTCCTCCACCGCGCCCTGGAGCCTGTGGTGTCTCAGCAGCCCCAGGAGAGCAGCGCCTTCTATCTGGGACCCGCAGGCAGCCTGAAGAGGCCCCTGACTCTGTGGCCCAGCCACAGCTCCGGGAACCAAACTTTTCTTGCGAGCGCGCCAGGAACTTGGTTGAAGTTGGGAGGGTCGCTTACCTGCTGATGAAGCCATCGCCGTCGCTGTCGCAAGTCTGGAAGAGCCGCCGCAGACGCTCCTCCTCGTCGGTGCTGGACGTGTCGCTGCTGCCACCGTTGCTGCCGCAAGCGCTTGCAGCCGCCATCGCGCTCCCGCCCCAGGGAGGAACAGCAGGACCTGCACTGCTCACAGCTGCGGACAGCCCTGAACCTGCCCGACGACGGAGCATGCCCAGTGGCCGCCCCAGGAGCGACGGATTCCACCTCTCCGGGTTTTACCGCAATCGCCCAAGTGGCACCTGCGGAATGAGATTTGCTCTGGAAATCACAGAACCTGGGATGCCTACCTGGAGGCCAAAGGCTTCAGGCCTCTGACACTAAGGGATGATTCAGGCAGACCGCGGTGATCTTCTGGCACTAGTGCGCAGAGTAGGGGATTCCTTTTCGTGTGGGTGTGTAGGGGGGTGGGCTGGGGGCCTGGGACAGGATTCCCACTTTGCTGGCTCAAAACTCTTCATGTGATCCCACTTTCCAGAGCGTGCTGGATTCTGACTCTGCCGCCCGGAATGAGACCCAGAAAGGCTGGCATTTTAAAGTTTGCATCTGACATGCAACTAAACTTAGCCCAACTTTGTCTTTCACTGGAACGATCTGCCTTTCAGTGGGATTGTTCTGCACTTTGGATCGGTTTCTGGTAACAGTGCTCTGCTGGGCTGGCTGCAATCGACTTTATCCCAATTGCCTAAATCACATCACACCACAGATCTAGAAAACCCCTCACTTGGGAAGTAGATAAAGTTAACGGGTTATCTTAAGAGTAAAAGAGATAGTACACAATGCAGGACAACACCTAGCTACAGCTGCGAGCTCAGTGAACACCAATCCTGATTAGCAGGTAGGGTTGCTGAGGTACTTAGACTTGCTCCAGGTTCCAAGCCTTGTGTTAGCATAGAGGCAAGCCTAGGCATTCATAACTCCAGATCAGGAGCCCTTAAACACCACACTAACCTATCATAGCAAGAGGCAAAGGAACCATAACGAAACAACTTGTGGTTTAGTGAATGATTCATTATTCTGTTCCAGGCTTTCTGCCAGGGGTCTATGAAGTCCTGAGGTAGTTTAAAAACATGTCTCATCAGAAGGTGGAGAATGCTTTCTCCTCCTGAACCTGGCTGGGACTTTGTAACTACCTTGACTTCTGAAGCTGGCTTTAAAATAGTAGCGGATTCTACCCGTCTTTCTTTGGGGGACAAGAACCTTGGATACTACAATCCTCTCTGAAAGAAGTTTGTCTATCCAGAAGCTGCTCTGCTGGAGAATCCATGCAAAGAGACCATGTAAAAACTAAAGATGTCAAACAGCCTCCAGATGTTTGGGCCTTCTCTGACCTGGAGCCAGATATGAATGAGATATGCTTTCTCTAGATATTGCAAATCCATAAGTAAAACCAGAGCCTATCAGAGCTTAGCCAACACTCCAGAGCTCTGATGATAACTATAAAGGTCTGTCGTGGTTTTAAATCATTGAATTTTAGGGTGGTGTATTTGTTTAGCAGAAAGTACTTGGAATAAGTCCATCTCTCTTGGCATTGACTACAAGGTCAGCAGGAAGAGATCTTTGCCCTTTTTCTCTTCCTTTTCATTCCATCTAACTATTCCTACTTTAGTTCTTTTTAGTTCTGCAAGTTCCAAACATTTCAGATATTTGAGGTACTTGTAATCAGATAATGGGTGTGTTAGAAATGAGTCTGGTGTCTCAAAAAGTAACCACAAAATCAAAAACTCCAACCAGGCAAAAAGTTTGACTTCTGGACAGAAGAGATGGCTCAGCAATGGAGAGCAGTTGCTGTTCTTGCAGAGAACCTAGGTTTGGTTCCAACCACCAGCATGGCCGCTTACAACCATCCTTGAATCCAGTTCCAGGGAATCTAGAGCCTTCTGCTGGTTCCTGTGGTCACCAGCCATGCTCACAACACATTCATAACCACACATAAACAAATCTTTTTTAAAAGTTTTATTTCTGTAAAAGGTTACAGCCATGCACATGAGGGGTTCCTCTGGGTTTTTATTCCTAATGGACAGGGGTCCATTTCTCACTGTGAATGGTCAGAATTTGGCCTCATTCATCAGCACAGCTGATAATCAAAGCATACCTTTTGAGAATAGGAAGTAGCCTTGACCACATATTTTGATCTTACAGAAATACTGACTAGAGAAGAGGTTTTGCCAGATGGCATCTTTACAAATGTCTTTAAAGATGGAGCTTTCTTTGTCTCATCTAACCCTTTGATAGGAAATTGTATTAATATTTCCCACAAATGGAATATCTCTTTAGAAAAATGTTGCAAATATACCCAATAATATTTGCCAAAAAGGTGCTACCAACACCATCAATATTCTGAAGGGGCATGCTTATATTGTACAAAATTTAAACTTTTATGTTTCAATTTTTATAGAATAAAATCTTTGTCATCACAAGAGTTGTTTGCCTTTGTCTTAGTTTGGGCTTTATTGTGGAAAAAAATATATCATGAGCATGGCAACTCTTATAAAGGAAAACACTTATTTTGAGAATGGCTTACGGTTTCAGAAATCTAATTTATTATCATCATGGCAGGAAGCATGGCAGTGTGCAGGCAGACATGGTGCTGGAGAAGCCAAAAGCTCTACATCTCGATTCACAGGCAGGAGAAGGAGACTATTTGCCACACTGGGCACAGCTTGAGCATAGGAGACCCCAAAGCCCACCCCAACACTAACACTTCCTTTAACAAGACCACACCTACTCCAACAAGGCCACAACTCCTATTAGTGCCACTCCCCTATAGGCCAAGCATTCAAACACTAGAGTCTATGGGGGCCATACCTATGCCGACCACTACAGCCTTCAAACCCACCTTGACACTGTGATTTGAGATTTAAAAGTATTTTTTTCTAGATATAAAATGTTTAAAGGGGCCTGGAAACCCAGAAATCTTTCCAAATTTTAAGTGGGTCTTTCTGTAACTTCATGTCTACAGAAATTAGAGATTTAACTACCAACTGGTAATATTTCTAAGACAATGTTTTTCTTATTAGAGAATGTGTACAATAGCTCTTGAGATTTACATCTAAGTAATTTTAGATTAAATCTGAATATTCTTAAAGAGGATCTTGACAAATTTACTAAACACCATTTTCCTATGCTTGGGTAACTTAGAAATGGCTAATCAAATAGATTCAACTTTTCAGAGGAGATTTTGTTTCTGAGTTGATATAAAACATGTGAAATTTACACTGAAGAGGTTATGTGAGAGGATGATATTTGCAAGGTAATGGAGGCTAGAGATGCCATATGAATATAAGATGACAAACATAAGCTAGGAACTTGGAACAGGAGCAATAGCCATGGCCATAAATGTAATTGCTGTTTATGTCATAATTCTGAAAGGTCTATGCATTTATTTGAAGTGGGTGCACAGCTTTCTTCTCCTTCTCTAGTTTTGCTTTTATTCTTCTCAGTTATAATTTCCTTCCATATTTATGTAGAGCATTTCAATGTATCTACAAATATTGCAAGGTACATGGGCTCATTTATGTAAAGTTACCAGTTAAAGGAAGTGAGTAAAGCACTTTGCAAACCTAATTATCTCTTGCTCATGCTTCCAAACTCTTAAATGCACCAAGACTACATGCAAATGCTGGAGCAGGGTTCCTTGGAGCTGTCTGCAACTCCCCTCATGTTTTTTCTTAGTATAATAACCTTTGCAAAATTCCTGTAACTTTCCAAAAGTCACCTCACTCTCCCAGGGCTCTCTTAGTTGAAGTACACAATATGTAAGGAAGAATCCTATGGTGAAATTGTGAGTTGTCTTCCAGCCTCTCTTGTCTGTTAGTGTCAATTATTATTAAATGAGGCTGCAAATTTCTGAGAGAAAATACTGAGGTAAAGTCAGGAAGTCAACTTTTACAAAGTTCTTATCACAAGTTATTGATGCCCTTTGAAGCTCCCTTAATGCAATGTACTGAGGATATACCCTAACTATCTTATTCATTCATTCATTCATTCATTCATTCATTCATTCATTCACTATAATATATAATATATATAATATATCTTATTTATTTATTTACACTTTAGCCATTGTGTGAGAGGTAGAAGAGTATGTGGGAGGTGGAAGATGTAATTCAACCCAAATAGGCTACATAGGGGGCCCAAGTACAGGAAGCAGCTGGAGTTGAGCTCATAACCACCAGCCACGAACAAGGCAGTTTCAGGTATAAGATATTAAATACTTCAACCTAGGTGGAAAAAGCATAGGAAGCAGGATGAGACAATGGGGAGAGCTGCATTGTGATGTAAGCCTGAGAGTGCCCATGTTCTAGATGACAGAATTTTTTTCTGTATGTTAGAGTTGCTTATTTTATGTGTTTGAGAGTTCTGGCATATGTATATATGTATATGTGTATATGTATGTATATATGTACACATGTATATATGATGTACATACACATATATGTGCATGTGTATATATATGTATATGTGATGTACATATGTATATATGTGCATATGTGTGTATGTATATGTGTGTATATATATACATATATGTACATATGTGCATAGTATATATGTGTATATATGTATAGTGTCTATGTATATATGTATATATTGCACCACATTATGCCTGGTACCCCCCAGTGGGCAGAAGAGGGTGTTGGATCCCCTGGAACCAGAATTACAGCTGGTTGTTAGCCAGATATAGGGAGTAGGGTTCCATATTATGGAAGTGTTAGGAACTGAACCTAGGTCCTCAGCCAGGGCAACAAGTGCTCTGAAGCATTGAGGTATCTCTCCAGCTCCTTACAGAGAATTCTAAGACAGACTGGATTCATTTTATATGGCTGCTGCAACAAATGTCCAGAGCACAGTTTTATTATTTTTAACGATATATTTCTTATGATCCAGTTCTGGAGGCCCAAATCCTGAAATAAGTCTCATTAAGATCTAAGTGTTGGCTGGACATGTTCCTGAGGTAGAAATCCATTCTCTTTGCCAGCTGTTGGAGGATGTCTGCATTCCTTGACTCTTACAGTCTTCACAGGGAACTGATGAGTGTTTTCAAATGTGATTAACTTTTAATCCTCTTATTCGAGGGCCCCATGAACACTGGTCTCACCCAAATCACTGAAGATTATGTGTACTTCAAGGCCAGCCAACTAGCAACACTGATTCTATCTGCAGTTTTGCCATGAGGACATTTTATAGATTCTGGAGATTGGGGTCGAGATGGCAGCAACTGCGTGTCTGCCCAATCTACTAGGTTATCCGTCATAAACACAGAATGGCTAGGCCTTTACACTCATGCTTTAGATGATCATCAGACAGAGATCCAGAGAATCTAGATTTATAGCACAGGAAAGGTGTCTCCATAGTATCGTGAGTTTCCCAAAGGGGTTAACAGCTGAAGGATTTTTGACAGCATTCTTAACTGCTGAGACGCAAGCCCCTGTCTGGAGGGAGAGCTAAGTAGTGCATCTCCCCACAAGTCCATCCCTAAGTCATGTGGGTCCATTTCAGATTGGGAAAGAACTATTCCTGGATTTTGTAGAGCTTCCATCTCTGGGGGAATTTTTTTTAACATTTATATTTTTCTTTTTATTTCATGTGTATGTGTGTTTGTGTGTATGTATGTGTACAATGTGCACACCTAGTGTCCACAGAGACCAGAAAAGGGAATCATATTCCCTAGAACTGGAGCTATAGATGGTTGTGGCCTGACGCATGGGTTCTGGGAACTGAATTCAGGTTCTCTGTTAGAATTACAAGAGCTCTTAACTAGCTCTCTAACTCCTAGGATTTTTTAAAAATGTTGAATGGTGGCTCTACATACCAGGATACTACATCCCAGTCCTTCTTGCAGGACCTTAAAAGAGGAAATTTAGTGAGAGAACTCTAGTCTTTATCACAGCTTCAGATCTTGGGGTCCCAACGGATAATTTTTCTTTCCTTCCTATACTAATGAATCTTGACTTGCCTCTCTCTCAGAGAGCAGACTTAGGCTACTTGCCAATTGGCACAACCCACGTGCTCATTTCTGCCAAGCCTGACATGGCTGCACATGTGCATTTACTCTTAGAACTGGATGGGAGAATGCTAGGAGTTATCCACAGCAGTTGCCTGTACTCTAAATATGCTCCTCCCTAACTGGATTTGAAGAGGAAGCTCTGTTCCTCTTCATGATCCGGCTCACTTACTCGGCCAGGAGGACTCTTCTTTACTGATTACTTCTGGACATAAGGAACACAAAGCCTCCAGGGAGTACATGAAACTCTTGCTGTATCGTTGCTAGAGAATTAGTACTTTGGAATATCAGAACATCAAACACTGAGCCCAGAGTTTTAGTGGTAGCAGGAACAAAATTATCAAATCAATAATTGGAATTCAATTAAAAGTGATTACTCCTGTTTCTAACTTCTTCACAGACCTATGTGACCTTCTTTTTGAGGACATAGCCGACATAAGGTTTTTGGTTTATGGTATATTCTGTGTCCTGTAATGTGATTTATCACCTTCATTAAGAATCAAAGGTAGGAAGGTATTAGAAATATTTTAGCAAGTAGGACTCCACTTCGCTTAGGCTGTACACACAGCTGCCTTCTAACAATGCACTTAGTGACCCTAGAACATCACCGACATGTATTATGATCATGTATTATGAACCCCTATTCTAGCAATGACTGTAGAAAGCTATTAGCAACCTAGAACCCCACCCACCCACCCACCCAACACACACACACAAATACTTTGAGCTGCATGTACACACAATGAAAAGTAAAGTTTCTTCTCCTATTTAACAACCATAAAACCTCCCCCTGGTGGACAATTTCTTTTCTTTTCTTTTTTTTAGTATTGAATAGAGTTTATTCAGGGCATGGGGAGGGGAGATAAGAGGGCAGTAGGGCAGAGAAAGAGAGAGAGAGTAGAGTAGAGAAGCAGAGGAGTAGAGGCAGGCCATGAGCAAGTGGAGAGAAGTGGGGAAGGGAACGGGGGGGGGAAAGAAGAGACAAAGGGCAAGAGACAGCAAGAGGAAGCAGGAGCAAGAGCAAGAGAGTGAGAGTTGGTTTTTTTGTTTGTTTGTTTGTTTGTTTGTTTGTTTTTTTAGTATAGAATAGAGTTTATTCAGGGGATGGGGAGGTGAGTTATTTCTATCCAAATATATGTCAAAATGTATATGGCATAGACTGGTTTGGGGTAAATGTCTGCAAAACAGAGATTATAATAACATTAATTTCATAGGGGTTTTGTAAATTATTCATTTAGGACATGCACTCCTGCAAAGAACCCAATGGAATTTATATATGGCAACAATATCAGCTTACATATCACATTTCAGCACATTTATTGTTTGAGATCAGATGTCACCAGAACCTCTTGTGTGTGAGGGTTGCCTGCATGTATATCCATGCGCCATGTACATGCTGTGGCCTCAAGGCCAGAAGAGGGTGCTCCCTCTCCCTTGGATTAGAGCATTGTTGCTTGAACAAGATCTCCTATATTCTCAGGTATTTAAACTTGTGGTCCCCAATTAGTAGCATTATTTGGGCAAGGTTAAGAGGTGTGGCCTTTCTGGAGGAAGTATGCACTGGGGGCAGGTTTTAAAGTTTCAAAGCCTAGTACCAGTCCCAGTGTGCTCTCCCAGCTTCATTCTTAGAGAACATGATGTGAGCCCTCAGCTTCCTGCTCTTACCACCCTGCTTTCACTCTGCCATCATGGACTCACACTCTGGAACTGTAAGCCAAAACACTCTTTATTCCACAAGGTTCCTTGCATGGTGATTAAGAACTAAATTTAGTTACAGACTGTTGTTAACCATTATGTGGATCCTGGGTACCAAACCCAGGTCCTCATGGCAAAGGCTCATTTTCAGAGCCCAAAGCAACAATTGCTTTGAAAATTGCTGAGCTATGGCTCCAGACTGATGGTTTCTATTCCAAATCCCACGCTCAGATGCAGG
Organism: Rattus rattus; assembly: GCF_011064425.1. Classification (NCBI taxonomy): domain Eukaryota; kingdom Metazoa; phylum Chordata; class Mammalia; order Rodentia; family Muridae; genus Rattus; species Rattus rattus. The sequence continues at coordinate 229,675,218 of NC_046155.1, read as the reverse complement.
AAAACCATTTCTTATTCTGTGGCAAACCCTGCAGGGGATATTTGGAGCGAGCTGACTACACATGGCTATGCATCATCAGCATTTTCTTAGCACTCCTCCAGGTGACTGGCTTTCCATCCCTCTCCACCTCTACTCTGGTGTGTTGGGCTAGCTGTGAACCACTTGGCAGATGTTTGATGTGAGTTGAATTTAAGTCATTCCTAGCTAAACATATGTCTTGTAAGGAGCCTGGGTATTTGTGTTTAAATTGAACAACCAGTGAGGGATCAAACACATTTCAAACAAGAAAACCGTAAACCCCAGTGAAAAAGCTCCACTGTAACACTGCATGTAAAGCCCAAGCAGGAGTTTTTCATTTTGTGTTGTGACATGGTGACTTCTCTTACACAGAACTGTTCTGCATAGCGAATTCTTCCTGTGCGATTTTCCCACTCTCTTCTCTCCTCTTATGTCTCTCTCTCTCTCTTTTTTTTTTTTTTTTTTTTTTGGTTTTTTTTTTCAGAGCTGGGGACCGAACCCAGGGCCTTGCGCTTCCTAGGCAAGCGCCCTACCACTGAGCTAAATCCCCACCCCCCTCTTATGTCTCTTAATACCACATCGTATGAAAAAGATAAACAATGAAAAGGGGGAACTGCAAGAACTGCTAGGGGAAGGGAGTTTTCCTTCTTTCTTCAGTCTTCCCCTGAAGATAACAGGTGCTCTGTCTGCTATGCTGCACATTTCCTAACATGCTGTACTCATTCACATTGGGGACTGGGATTTTAGTGTTCATAATATAGTTTAAGGGTATTCTCTATACGTTACAACATATCCTCTAAAGAATAATTTCAAAAGTTTAAAATATAAGAATACATGTCTTTTAGTCTTTTTAACTATTTGTGGGATATAATAAATTTTAAAAATATGTGTGAAATATGCTAGTTTTTGATGTTTTGAATGATAATTAAGGTATCTAATGACATAGTTGTGGATAAGAAAAGGAGGAAGGACAAAAACCAGTTGACAGCATTTTCTGAAGAGTTTAGTTTTATGGTTTTAATTATGTGTCGCTTTACCCCCTTGTGGCTATCTTAATTTTTTTTAAACAGTTACTGCTAAAATAGTTCACGGAAGCTCTATGTAGAAATTAGTGATATAAAATGGGATTTCAGGCAAAAGATAGCTTTATACTACCACCTTGTGGCTGACCTACTAATGTGTAGTTTCAGGTTAGTGGAGAGCAAAGATTGAGTCAAGAACTGGGCTAAAGACCATTTGGATTATATTCTGGCAAAGAATCTGGGTTCATATTGCTCAAGTCCTAAGAAACTGAGTGAAACTCAACAACAACAAAAGAAGTGGACTAAATTGTTGGAGGAAATTCAAAGATACGGTATCATTCAAGCTGTGGCGTGGTTATTACGTACCCCTCTGATATAAATCTACAGCCTGTTTGAGACACTGAGTCTGAACAGTAAGATCTGAGAAATGTGGTTTGCTAAGGAAAGGAGTACAAGGCAGTGTGAAGCTGCAAATAAGGCAGGTGCAGAGAAAACCGCTATAATTGTTACAGAGACTACATATACCTCTAGAGTGAAACCGGTTACACTGGGATAGAAGAAAGGTGCCCTTTGGGTAAGATCCATCTATCAAGAAAATCCAACCTGTGAATACACAGACTCACTTGACAGAATCCAAACTGTGAATGACTCTGAAGGGCTCCTCTGCTCAGCTTCTGTGTAGATGTGTATCGTTACCATGGCCTTTTCTTTGTTGGTGCAGGAGAAAATTGTTCTCTGTGGTATATTTTCTGGTTCTTCAAAACAAAGTTTGTAATATATCTTCTGGGAATTATCTTAGTCTACCTCAGAGCTAGTTACTTGTTTTAGATAGGGACAGAGTTAGTTTAGCTTCATCCCTACTTATCAAAACTAATCAAAGAAATAGGTAGCCCAAAGACAACAACTAAAAAGTTCTGAGAGTTGAAATACCAATTCTTTTCTATTTTTCCTTCCTTCCTTTTCCCTGCCCCTCCTTTTCTTTTCTTTTTCCCTTCTTTCTTTCTTTCTTTTTTTCTTTTTTCTTTTTCTTGGAGACAGTTTTTCTCTGTATAGCCATGGCTGTCCTGGAACTTGCTCTGTAGACCAGGCTACATGAGAGAAAATTACTCGTGTGAAGGAATGAGGACAATTCAAGATAACATTCATTTTTTTAGTAGTTTATAACTTTTGCAAGAGAAAATAAGATACTTTCAAATGTTGCAAATGATAACACAAGATTTGAAAGCATGCCTGTGTAAGGGCCACAATTATGTTTTAAACTATGGTACAGAGGAATTCTCAGAGGAAGACTGCCTTCTCCAAGACAAAAACCATGCAAGACAAAAACCAAACAACAAAATTAAGTGTATCTGAGCAGTGTGAGGGTAAGTGTTAGCATCACCGTGAGTGTAGGTATCCTAGAAGATCTTGAGTGCTCTAATGAGAAATTTATGGTTTGTTCTAGTTGCAGAGGAGAGAAACTGGAAGGCTGCATATGAAGGCATCTTAGTACACTCTGGTTCTCATTTTGAAAAAAGGAAACAATCATGTCTGTTGCTCTTCAGAGAGTGGCAATAGTGGCACTACAGTGGAAGCAATTCAGGTCATTGGAATTAGATTTATGTTCATAGGACTCTATTTGAACCAATGGCAATTCTCATAATCTTCCCAACTCCTTTTTTGTTTGTTTTTTGAGACAGGGTTTCTCTTATATAGCCTTGGCTATTCTAGAACTCACTCTGTAGACAGGGCTGGCATCAAACTTAAGAGATTCACCTACCTCTGCCTCCCAAGTTCTGGGATTAAAGGCATTTGCCACCTTCTGTCCCCAACCCCCCCTCCTCCCCCAACTCTTGATAAGTTCCTCCTTAAACTTAATCTTGCCACAAAACATAACTATTCTCATTGCTATGCGTTCCACACTCACGATGGGCTGTTCCCTAAAACAGTGAACACTTTAATAACTATCATATAAGCATTTCTCTTTTAACGTTTAAGGACTGTTACCACTTTTTAGGGTTTCGAGGTAAAACACAGTTAGATCTTTATTTCAGGTAACCAAGTTTTCAATGTGTTTCAGAATGAAAGACATACATTAAGAAGTTAGTCGTTACTTAAAATCAAACCAATTGGTCTACTCACTGTACTTATTTGACCCACTGGACCACGAATCTCAGAATTGCGGTAAAACCCTTGTTTCCAGAGTGTTCGAGTTTGTGAATCAAGCGCTGGGCAGAAGCCCGCTCTGAAGAAAGGAATGAAGCATTAAATGATCCAGTGGATAACCGAATAATATGTCCTCCAATTTAATGATATTTTTTGACAACCAAAGCCTCAGGGTCGTGAGGACCGCATTACAGCCTCCAGGGACCGCATTCCCCGGGGCTGCTCCAGCATAGCCAGAGGTCCCGCGTTCTGGGGCCGCGCGCGGCGCGCACTCTTGACGTCATCACCCGCGCGCCCAAGGCTTCTCTGGGCTGTAGTGGTGCCAGCGCTTTCGCTTCCACTGCTACTGTGAGTGACGCTTTCCCGCTAGTCGCTCCCGGCGTTGACTTTCTAGCGGTAGGTCCGCCGCGGTTCCACGGGCTCTCTGTCTCTGTCACTGCTCGCTGGCAGCAGGCCTGGCCGCTCCCACGCGGAGCGAGCTTCTCCTCAGGGCCATGTCCAGGCCGAGCAGCGTCTCGCCGCGTCCGCCAGCTCCTAGCGGAGGCGGCACCGGAGGCGGTGGCGGCGGCCCGGCTTCGTGTGGTCCTGGAAGCGGTGGCCGGGCCAAGGGCCTCAAAGACATTCGTATCGACGAGGAGGTGAAGATCGCTGTCAACATTGCTCTGGAGCGCTTCCGATACGGTGACCAGAGAGGTGAGGATTCTGACGGGGGACCTTGCGGGCTGACACCCGCCCCCAGGCCCGCCCCTGATGGGCAGAGGAACCCAGAGCCGGGCCGCAGAGGCGAAACCAGCGCGGTCTAGTGACTGTTGGTCACCGAGTGGGATGCCCAGTGGGTCGGTGAGTTTAGGGAGGATAGAGAATCAGAAGAAAAGGCATCAGAAGGTGGAAAGGCTAGGTTACTCCCAGGTGGGAAAATGTCCTCAGGTACTTTTCTGCAACCCAAGGCTGCTAAGTCAACGTTATTTTTTTTTTTAAGGAGTTATTAAGCCCCCACTGTCTTCCTCATTATTGAGGTGTAGCCTTATTTTAAGCTGAAAAAGCTTCAGAGGAGGCTTTGAATTTATTGTATTTATAGACTTTATTGAAATTCTAGATGCATCAAATCAAACACAAACTTGTGTGTTTTGTACTTTATCAGGTCAGATACCTATTTAGTACAGGCCTCATAATATACAACTGAGTTTACTGTTGAATGCTCATTTTGATTTGCTGGGATAGCTAGTAGACCCTTGCTGCTGAGGCTTATTGTCTGAAAGGGTTTTGAACATATATTTTTAACAGCAGCAAAGCCTTGGCAAAATGTCACAACAAATCCAGTCTGAAATATTGAGGAAGAGCCCTCTACAGTGTTGAGAACAGAAACATGGGAGTTTCAGCTTGAGAATTCTTAATGCTTGAATGAACATACCTCATTATTGAAGGAAATAGAATTTTGTTAAGCAAGGCAAGAATAATTTAAATTGATAAAATATGTCCATAGTTATATCGATTTCAACACAGGTAGTAATCTTGATGAACTTTCAAGTCCTTTATCATATTTAGGTTGTATGTGTAACTTCATAATATCAGAATTCTGGGCTGAAGAGATGGCTCAGTAGTTCCTCTTGCAGAAGTCCCAGGTTTGATTCTCAGCACCCGATGATGGCTCAAAACCATCAAGTCAGCTTCAGGGGATCTGATGCTTCTTCTGACCTGTGGTCAGGGCACATATATGGTTCTCTCTCTCTCTCTCTCTCTCTCTCTCTCTCTCTCTCTCTCTCTCTCACACACACACACACACACACACTCTCACAATTAAGTAAATAAATATTAATAGTTAATATCAGAATCCTATTAGGTGTGAGTTACTGAGTAAATATACTTTCATATAAAATGTGTAATTTGATTTATACTTATATGTATTTTTCATTTTTATACCTGTAATTGTCTATAAGTGGAACCTTTTTTCCTATGTAGAAATGGAATTTCCTTCTTCTCTGACCAGTACGGAAAGAGCTTTTATTCACCGACTAAGTCAATCTCTTGGTTTAGTTTCTAAAAGTAAAGGGTAAGTGTACAATTTTTCTTACTTTGTTCAAAAATATTTACTACAGAAAAGTATGCATGTGTCTGACTACATTTAAATCATTGTTTCTGTTTTAACTTTACATTCTTATAAATAGTATGTATAGATAAACTCGTTTAGGTCTATACCAAGATCAGCTTTTCTTCTTCCAATCCACCTTACCTCCCAGGTGCAGAACATACATAAGTTAGCTCCTGGGATGCAGCTCATCTTGTAAAGCATCTGTTGTATAAGCCAAACAACCTGAGTTCCATCCACAGAACCTGCCCTGAGCAAAGAGAGACAAGTAAAGCTCACCATGGTTAAAACAGTGGTAACTACGTACTCCTATGGTGAAATGGGAGCAGGAGACTGCAGAATGGGCCAGAAGTTTACACAGAGGTAGAAATAAGAGAGACCGAGCCTTAAGTAGGGGAAAGGAGAGAATGGACTACTAATAGTTGTCCAATGACCTTCCTGTGGATCCCCGAATTTGTACATAATTCATAAGTATAAATATTTTTAAAAGGTGAATATAGTTTCATTATTCATGTTAGGTTCTTGGTCTGTAAATGACAGATACTTTTCAGTGGAAATTTAAACTTGAACCTGCTTATTTATAGACACAGATGTAGTCTGTTAGAGAAGTTTTAGTTTGATTTATCAGTTTGGTTTTAGGCTTCAGGAAAGACCACTATTTATTCAGTTTTGTAATCATAGCCTCTACCATAGTGTCTGGTGTATGTTCATGAATTATGAGTATTTTCAGAAAAAAAATTAGGCAAAGGTAAAACATAACAAAGCTTCACAAGATATCTTTGGAGAAATTAAAGCATCTTGGTATCACGGACATGTTAAGAGATATTAACCAGGATACAGTGTTATAGAATTAAAATGATATACTATTGATTACATAGTTAATTAAAAAGACCACCAACCTCAAACTTCTTTTGTCATGCTTATTTCATTCCAACATTATTTCTATCCTGTGTGGTTAAAATTTTATGAAGTGAACAGCACAGGGAAATGAATAGTTGCCCCTTTATGCACCGAAATTTCAGACAATGAGGAACAACACAGGGGAAAAGAACCTACTACAGAGAATATGTTTAGAATCTAGTGATTCCAGTTTGCTGTGGAAATGACAATTTTTAGATCAGGTTTTTTTCTCTTGATTCAAAGTTTCGGGTAGCCCAGGCTAGCCTTGAAGTCTATGATTCTCAGGCTTTCACCTCTGGAGTGCTGCAAATACAGTTAGATGTCACCACACGCTAATTTAGACCAATTTATCTTATCAGGGCAGGTGACAGCATTGAGAGCGTACAGTTCATTCTGGTATTCACTAAGGAACATGCAGAAATTTAAATGTTAGTAAAGTAAGAGCTGCACTTAGAAGACCTACAGCAAAAACTACAGTTTAGCCCTCAGTTTAATGTTCTTTATATCTTCTTTATTTTACACTTATGGATTTATACATGTGAGGACCCAAACATGTGCACACATGCTGTGGCACATGTATGATTGTCCACTGGCAACTTGCAGAAGTTGGTTCTCTCCATCTGTCATGTGGATTCCCAGGATTGACCTCAGGTTGTCAGGGTTGTCAGCAAGTCTGACTCTAGTTTAATATTCTTATGGGGAAGATATTAGTGACAAAATTTAAATATAATGAAAATTGGGGAAATCAGAAAATATTATTTTCACCAATTTGTGGTTCCGTTGCTGATTTCATTATAATAGTTACATTATCAAATGAAAATGTTATATGAAATATTTTCATTAACTATGAAATTTTTTATTGTAATAGCTTTCACTTTTTTAAAGTCTGTTTTGTGACAGATGCTATAATTTACATCTAACTTCTTAATCAAATGAATACCTACTTGAAAGTAGGTATTATTAACTTGGGTTTAGAGCTATTCATAGTTTACTTATGTTCTTACCACTAACAAACAGTAAAGCTAGGATTCCCATCCAAGTCTGTGCTTTAATAAGTCCAACTTGACTAAATTCAAGCAAATATTATTAAACATTTCAGAGTACACTTGGGGCTTCTTGTGTCTATAACATTTTACCTGGGACTCTTGGTTTTATAAAGAAGACAGAAAAGATATGGTCAGTTCTTTATGAATTAGACAGACAGTCAGAAACTTGAGCTATGACAGAGTTGTATAGTCACAAGTTTTGGGGAAAAAATTCTTTTCATTTACAAAGAATGTGCTTCAAGAAATTAATGGCAAAGCTGTGTTACACAGTTGTGCTTCAGCTATTAAAAATGGCTCTTTTACCAGGCTCTCCTGGGAATGTGATAAACACGTTTCCAAAGCGTCCTGTGGGACATGTTATTATGAACAGTCAGCCATCACCTTTTCAATATGTTTAGGGACTTTTGTTTAGATTTTACCACCTTTATATGCTTCCCAGTATGTTTTAACTGGCGAGGTTGTACCTACCAAGAAGTCTGCTAAATATAAATTTTAATATTTATGGATAAATTAGGCTTTTTTCCCCATTTGTTATTGTTGCTTTAAGAAATAGGTTTGTAGTACTTTGATATTTTAATTGAAGATACTCCTTTTTTACTACTTTATTGTTTTTTATTGTTTTTTGGGGGGGACTTTTAATATCTCAGAATTTTTTTCATTGTTTCGTTTGAGATTATTTTCTAAGTAGGCATACATCATGTGTGAATAAGCCAACTATGTATAGTAAATAAATTATTTCTATTAATATTCAGAAAGGGAGCAAATAGATACCTAACTGTGAAGAAGAAAGATGGATCAGAAACAGCTCATGCAATGATGACCTGTAATTTGACTCATAATACAAAACATGCTGTTAGGAGCCTAATTCAGAGATTTCCTGTCACCAATAAAGAACGTACTGAACTTCTACCTAAAACAGAAAGAGGAAATGTGTTTGCAGTTGAAGCTGGTATGTATTTTCCAGGGAGCTGCCTTATTTACTCTCTTACTTAGAGATTATTTTTTTTCCCACCTTAGATTTAATTTTGAGAGCTAATATGGTACAAATTTCTTTTCAGTTTTAATAGTGTATTAGAGGTGACTAAGATTAATGGAGGTTTTGGAATAAAGTATTAAGGCATATTGTTCAATTGAGCCAAGTTTTTTAAAGATTGTGATAAGAGCTACTGTTCGCATGTGCTTGGCAGTATCCTCACTCCTAGCCTCACAGAAGCAACCTCTGGGTGGTAAGATGTGAGCGATGTAGAAGCTGGAGCTCAGAAGAGTGAAATGATCCATTCAAGCTTAGCTAGCCACTGAACACTGCTGAGATGTGACTCCAGAGTCTGTGACTTTCTGTGTCACTCAGTGCCTTGATGTGCTAATCTTCCGTGTGGTGCTTTAAACTGGGGCTTTGGCTTCTGAGAAGGGGTGGGGAAGAATCTTCTGTATGCTAGATTACTCAGACAGTTGATATATGAATTATAAAATGAAGTCATCATTTTATTCAAAAAATAGCTTCCAAGGTAAGAAAGTGATCTAACTGCCCAGTATAGACTTATGTGGTTATTGTTGTGTTCAGGAGCAGGTCCATAGCTCATAGAGCATACATGATCCTAGATATCAAATAACTTGTTTATTTATCTTTAAAGGTTTGGTTGTTTTGCTATGTGGGGTTCATGGGGTCTGCAAGCATTCTACCATTGAGCTATATCCTGGGCCGTAAAGAAAGTATCTTAAGTGTGAATACAGAAATAGTTTGAGCTATTTGGACAATACTTTCTTTGTCATATGTGAATACCTGCTTTGTCATATGTGAATATTTATTGGCTGAAATGCTGAGTTGGAAAATTCATTAATCATTAGAACTTTGTATTTACAAATATTATTCTATTAGTCATTTAATTGTACATGTGTCATTTTAACCATGTATTTTTCTATTTTGTAATAGGTTTTACAATGCACATTATTTCCTGCTTAAAAAATGTTTGACATTACTGATAGAAGCTTTATGATAAACGTGAAAATAATTTATGTTTTGTTTAGTGATTACGGAGTAATTAATTTTTAATTGGTTTTTATACATTATGCATTGGAAACACTAGAGAAAGACTCACTGTAATTGCTGAAACTGGTAGTCTGTAAATTCACACATGCAGGAGGGTGGTAGCTGAGGTGCTAGGTAGTAAAGACAGGAGAGAAGAACATTCAGAGGAGCACAGGAAATTATGTAGCTCCATTTTTAATGTGTCATGTCAGTGTTGATCATAAACTTTCTGTCTGTTTATTCACTTTTGAAGAAAACCGAGAAATGAGCAAGACAAGCGGGCGACTCAACAATGGCATACCTCAAGTTCCTGTGAAAAGGGGAGAGTCTGAATTTGACTCATTCAGGCAGTCTTTACCAGTTTTTGAGAAACAAGAAGAAATTGTTAAAATAATTAAGGAAAATAAAGTAGTTTTGATTGTAGGAGAAACTGGGTCTGGAAAGACCACACAGGTTTGTTTTTTCTTTATTGTTTACAGGAGGAAATCAAAGTTATTCCATTTCATAGTTTTATGTCAAATTTATACTATGTGTACAAACAAACCTCTGGTTATTCTACTTAGTTATTCCATACACAGATTGTTCCTGAGTGCATATAAAGAATCTATAGGAAGGAAGTCTTTATTACTTTTTTTTATTTATTTGTTTTTGAGACAGGGTCTCTCTGTATAGTTCTGCCTGTCCTGACACTTACTATGTAGAACAGGCCGGGTTGGAACTCACAGAGATCTTCAGTTGCTGCCTCTGAATACTGGGACTAAAGGCGTGTACCTCCACACTCTGCCTTATATTTATTTTTAAACTAGTTCATTTGCTTTTTAAGAAACAGAAGTTATGTGATTTTTTTATTTTGGGAGACTGAGCCTGGAAATCAAATTCCTATTATTTTATCTATTAGACATGAACTCTTCATCTAGCATTGTAACCCTGTAAACCATTGTAAGCCTGTTTTTCATTTATAAAATGGAACTGATACTTAGTTCATTTTAGAGTGAGATTTAGAGATAATCTTTATAGAATGCCTTATATAAAATACTAACTAGCTCTTACTGGTAGGATTTACTTTAATGCTAAGATGCCACTAAAATTTTCGTGATGTTTCTGTTCTATGTACCACAAACCTAGACAGAATTTAAAGAAGACTTTAGCCAGTTTCAGGAAGTAAAATATTTTTTCAGTATTGTCCTTATTCACGTTTATAAGTGACATGGAGAGAAACTGAAAGAATTTATTCATTTTTTTTTAGAATTTTATACATGCTTATAATGCATTTTAATTAAATCTATCTTTCCTTCCCCTCTAATTTCTCTCCCATCCCTTGCCAGGATTTCTTCCCAACTTGATGTACTTTTAAAAAACCTACTCAGTTCACTTAGTATGCCTCTCAGGGACTGCTTCCCTGTAGAAAACTGACTTTTCTTTTACCACCAGCCATCAGTAGAACTTAATGAGCCTTTCTCATATCCATGCTGAGATTTTGACTGGCTTGATCTTGTGCAGATCTTATGCAAGTAGTCACAGCTACTATGTACAGTACTGGGTACAGTAGCACAGACATGTTTAGAAAATAGTGTTTGGCTGCAGAAATCTATGCCTGTGGCTGTTAGAGTCTTTCTGTTCTGGTTACAGTGATTCTTGAGCTTTGGGGTAGGGTGTGATATTGCTGCCCTATATAGAGCTGAGCACTCTATACTCTTTTATTCTCTGCACATTGGCCAGTTGTAGGTCTCTCTGGTAATCACTCTCTACTGGGTAAAGAAGCTTCTCTGACAGGGTTTAGAGATATACTGATCTACATGTATAAAAATAAGAACAGGGGAACTTTTTACTATATCCATTTAACAGAATAATACTTTTTAAAATCATTGTCCAGGGCCTATGATCTAGCCAGCGTTAGGATTTTGGCCCATTTAGCAATAGCAGGCATGAGTTCTGTCTTACAGAGCAGTAATTAGTGGTGTACTTCCATAAAATTGACACCACTGTTGTTGCAGTGGTTATATCTTGCTAGGCCATTAGTTATTATAGCTCATAGGACTCAAGTCTGGGTAAGACTATTGATTATTTTTCTCCCCTAGTAACATGCATAGTATCTTAGCACTGGTCAGTAGGAGAATGCTTTCAGGTCAGCACCAGCTTGATTTTTCCATGCCCTGTGCCTCAAATATGTGGTATCTTCAGTAATAGGGTCTCACCAAGTTCTGGAGGGTAACCAACAATGGTGGCAATAATCTGTAATGTAATGGAACCCCACTGACCAACGACTCAAAAGATATAACCCCACTGTTCTTTTTGAGAACACATGGTGTCTGGGAGAAGCATTGTCCCTCATAATAGGCAACTCCATTTAAACTCCTTTTATATAATGGGTAAGTATTTTAGGAAGCTTGTACAGTAGTAGGTTTTCAAGTAGCATTTTTAGAGGTCTTTAGTGTTATTTCTTCTCATACTCTCTCCTCTACCTTGCTCCCTGCTTCCCCACATCCATTGAGCCCTTCTTATTCCATTATTCCCCTTTCCAATGTGTTGTACGTCCTTCCCCTTGAACCCTCCTACCCTCATTGCCCTTAGTTTACTCCCTTCTGTTGGTATTACAATTCACACTGTAGTTATCATACATGTGTGAGAGAGAATTTACAGCACTTGTCTTTCTGGCTCTGAGTTATCTCAGTATGATTTTGTACCGCATGCATGCAGTGCCCACAGAGAACAGATGAAGGTCTCAGATCCTCAGGGTCTGGAGTTACAGATGATTGTGAACTTCAATGTATGCTGGGAATTGAATGAACCCAGGTCCTCAGGAAGGATAGTGAGTGCTCTTAACTACTGAGCCATCTTTCTAGTCCCAATAGGACTTCTTACTTTAAATATTTTTGACCCTCCTGAATTTTATTATAGAAAAGTATCTGAAATTCTAGGATTATCAGGTATTTTTATTTTCTTGATGATTTTGACTATTAAAATCCCTGTGGGACTTTGTCATTTCATTGCTTTCATCGGATATTTTGGGGGAAGTTAACCTACAATAATGACCATTAATATCCAAAATTACATTTCTCAGTATACTCTGATCCTTTTTGGTTTTCAATAGTATTTGAAGGTCTTCTTTACCTTAAATATTTCTTGGTACATTTCATTTAAAACATTTATGTTTAGTTTTCAATGTGAACAAAAATCTTTTACAACTACACTTTCTCATTGATTCTTAGCAGTTGTATGAGACTTATTGACTTGAAGATTAATGTCTTGACATAGGATGGAAATTTGAAATTTGATTTTTATTTGATTTGGTTTGATATTTCTGGGTATATAAAATGAGTATCATTTTATGGTGTTTTAAAATTTTTGGTTTAGATTCCTCAGTTCCTGTTAGATGATTGCTTTAAAAATGGCATCCCCTGCCGAATATTTTGTACTCAACCGAGACGATTAGCAGCTATTGCTGTGGCTGAAAGAGTTGCTGCAGAGAGAAGGGAAAGGATTGGTCAAACAATTGGTTATCAGATCCGATTAGAAAGCAGGTAAAGACAGTCTTCTTATCTTTTATCATGTGTTAAGCTAGCTATGTGTATATATTTAACTAAAAATAGAGGATTAAATAATCATGTGAAATGGGAGGGGGAAAGTCCTACCCTTGGACAGAGAACACGGAATGAATGACTCTGGAGAGAGGCAGTGGCCAGGTCTGCAGAGGAGATAAGGAGTCTGAGAGGGAGAGGTGAGTCAGGCATGGAGTTCAGCTGGCCATTGCTGGGGATGGTTCCCAGCATAAGTCATTTCCCTCTCTCTTTCCTTCCTCCAGCCATCCCCTCCCATGTTCCATACTTTCTCAAATGATACCCTTTTTATTATTGTTACATATATGTGCACAAATAGCTCAAGATGACCTGCTAAGTCCAGTTTTGTTGTTCATGGGTTCAGAGCTGACCACTTAATTCTCCCTCTTTCTCTAGTGCATAAGGAAGACCTTTCTAGTAGCGTCAGATAAGGATATCTTCCTAAAAGCGGGAGGGGTTGTATGCTTAGGACTTTCTCGGGGAAGCTTAGAGTCAATACTCCTGGGAGAAGGCATGAATGAATCATAAGCAATTTCCCATCAACCCAATTTCCCCAAATAGTGTAAATACTAAAAGCCCTGTAAGTATGCAACACATGGAAGATGGCATGATGGTGATGGCATGTTGATGGATCTTTGTCAGGTGCCCATGCTGGCTTTATGGCTTTCACTGTTCCCATTAGATATGGCTGTGCCAGATTTAGTTATGTTTTATTTAATACATAAAAAAACTAAAGGTCACAGAAGACAAAAAGTTAACTGATAGTTTTGTTACCAGTAAATCTGTATTCAGATATTGATACCATACCTAAACTTAATGAGGTTTTGAACAGCTGAGCTGTAGGTATAAATCCTGTTTCAGTGTTACGATCAAGTATATGCTGTTTCACCTTGCTGAGACTTAGTTGGCTTTTTATTGAGGGTACTGTACCATCTAAAGTCTAGAATATTGATCTACTGAGTTGAGATAGGAACTCAGTAAATGTTAGTGATTCAGTTTTAGTGATAGTGTATAACTGAGTATGCCTTATTCACAGTGCTTGGGAACAAGTGCATCAGATTTTAGAATAGTTTGGATTTGGATATTATTGTAAAGTAAACTTTACTTCTTTAGCTTATGGAGTGTCTGAAATCTGAAGTGAGACATCTGAGAGTTTGGATTTCTAGGCTGAGGATGTTTAAGTTGTAGATTTCTGACAATGTTAGCATTTCTTGGTTTGTAGCAATAAAGTTTTTTCACTTTTACTCTAATTTTTTTAACTGAATTAAAATTTTTAAAGTTTTTAAACTTCTTATATTCTTTAACAAAATATGTAATTAAAAGCTGTTATTGATGAAATTTGTGATTGTCAGACATTACATACATATAACTTTTCTAACAAGCCACATATACCAGTGTATTCATAATACTCAAAATAATAGTATATATATTATATTCATAATATTTGTTAAACTGTATATACAGCAAACGTTTAAAGTAGTTGTATTTTAATGATGTAAAAGATTTATAATTGTGCACTTCATTTTGATTTTTAAAAAGGGTTTCACCAAAGACACTTCTGACATTTTGCACTAATGGGGTATTGCTTCGTACATTGATGGCAGGTGATAGCACATTGTCAACTGTGACTCATGTTATTGTGGTAAGAATATTGCTGAATTTGCCATGTGTTGCTGAGACAGCTTAATATTTAATTACATAATGATATCTTTAGAGTAAAAGGAAAATGAATTATTGTTTTTAGTACATTGTGTTCAAGGTAATTTGGTATAATTACTAGAAATATATCTTATATAAAGGTGCTATTACCTTTCGGTTTTATTGCAGAAATAACCAAATAGGACGGTTTTTGAAAATATAGTGCTTATCTATGACAATGATGTACATAATTAGAATTTTCTAGAAAGTTTTAGCCTCTATAATTAGCTTTCTAATTAATCCTTTAATGTTACAGATTTACAAATTGCAACTATATACTTTATAGTCATTTAATTTTGTGGTTAAGTTGCAAAATTAGCTACTTATTAAGTAAAAACTACTCTATTACTAAAATATTCTAAGCTTATTTTTCAAGTTTGATTCAGTAAAAAGTAGATTGAGTTGTAGTAGTCTTTAATAAGCCATGCTTTGGAAACCTTGCCTAACCAGAGGTCTCACTTGACCCTAGTACTAAAAGTTACATATACACGGATTTTTCTTTATTTAATTTTTGCCTTGGTTTGAGACAGGCTTTTGCTATATTGTTTAGGCTTCTTTTACCATCTTCTAGCTTCAGCCTCCTCAGCAGCTGAGATTACAAGGATGAGCTACCATGCCTAGCCAGACATATATTTAAATTGATTTTATGTTAAGACTGCATTTAATAGACTGAGATAACTTAGAGTTTTTAATAGTTTTTGTAGTTTTACAGTCTATGAAAAAGAGTAGTACTTTGTCATTTACAGTAAGTTGTTAATGTATGATGATTTCTGTATTATGCATAATGCAAACTGATCTGTGGTATTGATTGACCTTTCCTTATTTAATTTTTTTTTTTTTTTTTCCCGGAGCTGGGGACCGAACCCGGGGCCTTGAAGCTTGCTAGGCAAGCGCTCTACCACTGAGCTAAATCCCCAACCCCTCCTTATTTAATTTAAACAATATAAATCCAGCAATGTTTTCTGATGAAGATGAATTGTCCACAGTGTTTTTTACCTGACCCATGGTTTTGTTTCTCTTTCTGTTTGTTGCAGGATGAAGTGCATGAAAGGGATCGATTCAGTGATTTTTTACTTACAAAGTTAAGAGATTTGTTGCAAAAGCACCCAACTTTGAAATTAATTCTTTCTAGTGCTGCTTTGGATGTGAATCTCTTCATAAGATATTTTGGAAGTTGTCCAGTGATATATAGTATGACTGTTATTTTCTATAATTTCTTTGAAATAAAACTTTGTAGTGTGATTATGTTTTTTAATTCTTAATTTTTAACAGAAACTTGGAATACTCTGAAGTAGAGGATATTCATTTATGTTTCTCATGAGACAGCTTTACAGTAGTCTGCCTCTACTTTGACCTCTCTTTTGCATTTGTAGCTCTCTGATGCCGTATAGCAAATTCAATGATCTAACATTAAAAAGAAATGAGCTTCTTTTTGTCCTGTGTTTCTCTTTAAACACCGCGCTGCACTTTATTTCTTGCTCCCTTGAAACAGTCTTCTATACCGTCTTGTTCATCCAGTTGCAAACCCCAGACTCAGGGCTGTCAAACTCCACTTATTCTCAGTGAGGTCTATTCTAAACCACCAACATTAGGCTTCCTTTCCCTGTACACTTTACTGCTTGAGCTATACCTCTTATTTCCTTCACATTTTGTCTTGTCAGCATCTGGCCCAGCTACCTCTTTATGTTGTCTCTTATCCTGAGAAGTGCAGTTTGAATTCAAGCTTACTTACTGAATTCTCACTTGAATAATTTTGATTTCAGGCCCCCCAAGTTTTGTCACTTTTAATAGATTTTCTATTTTCTCTTTTTTCTTTAGCTATGACATTTATTTACGGAAGTGCAGAAACAGTTAAAATATCACCTTCTCAGATGCATGACTTAGCAAAGGAAAGGGAGCACAATGGAATTGCCCTGTAAGATGATTTCCTTTCTTCTCCTTACAGGGCTGCTTCAGGCCCCTGGGGTCGAGTAGGAGCACAGAATCTTCCAGTTAGATTTTCTATTAGTATTACCCACCACCTCTAAGTGGGGTGGGAGGAGGCCCTTTCCACTCCTCACCTGTCCTGCTAGAGAAGTCATATGTCCCAGTAATAAAACTGGAATTGAGTTCTTTGGATAGAGAAACTGTAGCCCCTTTTCTCCTGGGCTGGCCAGTTTATCTTCTGCATGTGGCTCTGCTTCCCTTCCATCTGCTAGAGACCTGTGCATCCTTTCTCCTTGTTTTTGGTTTTGTTTCACTACATTTCAACCATACTAGGACTTCCCTTGTATGTTTTCAAAGCCCATACTTAATTTTCTTATCTTGGTCTTCTTCAGGTCACAGGAAGGTATCTTCTAGTCTACCATTGTATCCAGAGGTCTCCTCATCATTATTTTATGAATAGATTCACTGTACAAATTATCTGAAGGACTAAAGGATGACTGATTTACATTTTTGAATTGTTAAGACCTGTTCACTTAACATTTTTATTGAAAAATACATTTTATTCATTTTTGTATCTATGTGTGTGTGTGCACATGTGTGTGTGTGCACGTGTGTGCACACGTGCATACATGCATGCACACACAGATGCTGTAGTACTTGAGAGCAGTTCATAGGGCACCTTATGGGAATTGATTCTCTCCTATCTAATGCGGAACCCCATTTAGGAATTTTTAGCAATATTATTTTGGCAGTAATTTAATTACTAAGCCCAATATTTAGATTTTAGGCAAAAGTTTTATATATATATTCTATGACATCTCATGGTTTTTTTGTGTGTGTGAATTCTCAGATCTCTGATTGGGATCATTGCTTCTTGAGTCTTCTACATTATTGTGTTTTCTCCCTGGGCTTCTTTTCATTTGCATGTACTGAGATATATATACATTTTTATATATATATATAAATATATTTTATATATATATAAATATATATATATTCATGCCTTTATTCCCTTAATCTCTTTCCTGTCTGTTTCTATTCATTCTTATTTTCTTCTTTCTGTTTTGTTTTTTTTTACAACTCTACTAGCTATGACAGATGCACATTTAATTGCCCCCTCCCCCACCCTAATGCTTGTGGCTTCTATTTTCTGTTGTGTACTGATGATGATTCTCCAGAGTTTTGGATGTAGAATTTATAGACATCACTTCTAATATGTCCAAAGCTGGATATTTAGTGTATAAATTTTGGTTTCTTTTTGTCTTGCATATTTTGGGTGATACCTAAAGTTACTTAAATCTCAAAGTTGTACATTTGTGTGATAGTAGCATTTCCTTGGATGATTGAGCACATACAGTTGATACCTGTACTAACTGAAAGTCTGATTTGACTTCTCACCTTTGATAGTGTGAAAGGAAATGTCAGCTTTCACTGGTCAGCTTATTTCTCTTTAGCTTTCCTTGATTTTCAAAGAAATATTCTTGTTGGGCAAGCCAACTTAAAAAGAAATTATTTTCATAACAGATGTAATTATGATTTCTCTTCATTTTCCTGTTTCAATAATCTATCTAGGTTTTTAGATATCTTAAATCTTCATTATCATTATTATTTAACCTGACTTCATGTATTACCTGACCTACTATACATGTTGTTGCCTGGTATGGTTTTATTCTGGTTTTTAAAAATTAATTTTTCAAATTATTGCCATTATGATTCTTTGTGAAGTAAAATTTTGTTGATGTTGAACACCAAGTCTTCAATGACCTTTATTTCAGGACACAGCTCCTTAATATGACTTCATTCATTTCTCTGTCTTCAACTTCTCTCTTATTTTTCTGCTTGCCTTTTAGTTTCTTGAAAACAGCCTCATTTTGGTTCCACTCTAGTGACTTTATGTATGTTTTATTTTCTTCATATACTACTTACTTTCTGTGAAGCCAGTTGTTTTGCCTCCTCCTTCATGAATCAGTAAAAATATTTTCTTGTTGTGGTCACTCTTTGGTAAACTGTCACAATATCCTGTACTTCTTTCTTATAGGACTTTTTCATTAGATTTTGCACAGCATTCTTTTTCCATTCTCTTTTCATGTTGCTGGTCCTCCCTGCCTCACAGAAGTAGGAAGTACTGCTATTTGTACTTAGCACAGTATTCCTGGTTTTTTTTTTTTTTTTTTTTTTTTTCCATGTGGGGAGGTTTAATAAGAAAGGAAGAGTAGAGGAGTGGAAAGGCAGCTGGCCATGGGCACATGGGGGGGGGGGGGGGGGGGGAAGGGGGCAAGAGCAGTGAAGAACAAAGAGCAAGAGGTGGTAAGAGGGGAGTAAGAGAGCGTATTCCTGGCCCTTCATGTGATGGCAGGCTCATGGCAAATAGGTAGTAAGCAGTAGGGGAAAGCATGTGAGCACTTGTCTAGACTAGGAAGCCAGTTGTCCATTCTAGATAGCTGTCTATAGAGAGAAAAGTTACAGTTAACAGGAAGCATCAGGCGAGCCACTGGAGATTTGGAACAACTTTTGCATAGTACAAGATGCTTCATTAAATGTAGGAATTCTGTTTTGTGAATTATCTATAGGATGCAAATTAGATATTTAAACATTCTTATTCTTTAGTACAGGGAAGACCATTTGAAGTAAAAGAAATGTTTCTGGAAGATATTTTAAGAACTACCGGATATACAAACAAAGAAATGTTAAAGTACAAAAAGGAAAAGCAACGAGGTAGGGTTTTTTTTTAAGAATTTGCTATTGATAATTATTAAATTATTTCTGTGTAAGATTATAAGTTCACCTTTACTATCTTAAGCTTACAAAAGAACTAGTACACTTGAACATATATTCTCTTGCATATAATTAGGTAAAATTATGTGATAATTTTTGTCCCAAATACACTTTTTAAAGAAAGATTTGTTTATTGTTATTAAATGTGTGAGTGTTTTGCTCACATGTATGCCTGTGCACCATAAGCATGTTGTGCCAAGAAAGATCACAGAATTGGGATACTGGGATGCATGCTGGGATTGAGGAGGTTAAGTGAGTCTGAATCTTGAATCATAGTGATTTAAGAAAGCAGTGAGATTTATGCTGTCTCTGCACAGCTTACCTCAGTGGGTAGAATTAAGAAATGGATGGGAAGGGTCAAAGGATTGTCTAAGTGATGACGGCAGGCTTGGTTTTCTTTCCAAGTTTTACAATTTATTTTCCGAAACATAATCTCACTTTATAGCTCACATAGGCCTGAAACTTGGTTAATCTTTTCCCTCTGCCTACTAAATGCTAGAATTGCAGCATGTTTTCTATTCCCTGAAAGATTTACAAATCAGTATTATTATAGGGTTGTGTTTTTATTTCCATTTTATCAATACTTGCCTTAAGAAGTTCTTACAGTGGCACTCTGTTTCAGTGTATGAATTATCTGAAGTTTATATTCCTCTTATAGTATACTTTTTATACTCTTATTTCTTTTTTTACTATGTATGATTATAGGCACAAAACTCTTGATCTTTCACTTGAATATGTAATTAACAATTCCCTGTATCACTGCAAAAGTTCATTGTGTCTGATATGTAAATTATGAAACTTGTAGATGTTAAAATGTTTGGAACTTCTGATTTTTATATGTCAAACAGTTGACATGATGATATAAGTTTAATAAATAATTTAATACAAAGTGCTGTATTAGTCAATAATTTATATAGTAGATACAGTACAGGTAAAGATGTTGTTTCTGAATTTCTGGGTTAGAAGCCAAATTTTTACTGATAGAAGAATGAATGTTTTTATGTAGCTTTATTATATTACAACAACTTTATCAAAGACTCACTGTAATTTTTAAAAGCGACTCCAAAGTAAAGCCCACTTTTAAGTGATACAACATTCATTTAGGTTTATTTGTTTAGGCAAAAGGAATACATTATCAAAAGGAAAGGGCCAAATACTTATTTATTTTTTCTTTTCTAATTTAGAGGAAAAGCAACAGACCACCCTCACAGAATGGTACTCAGCTCAAGAGAATACTTTCAAGCCTGAATCTCAGAGACAGAGAGCTGTTGCTAGTGTGTCTGAGGAGTATGACTTATTGGATGATGGAGGTGATGCTGTCTTCAGTCAGCTGGTAAGATGTTACTGGTTCATAATGATATTTTGAGTAAAAATTTTGTAGGTTAAACAACTTTAATGAAGTAATAGTACTTTTTATTTTGTTACTAGAGGATAAATTTCTTTGTTTTAGACTATAACATATTTTCAGAATAACCTAATTCTTCATTTTTTAGAGGGTTGGAGAGTAAATCTAGGGCTGTGTAAGCACTACTAAGCTATACTTATGATCCCTAACTTAGTCTTTAGAAACGTATTTTAGCTATTTTAAAAAAAGATTTATTTCTTTTTACTTCATATGTAAGAATGTTTTGCCTGCATGCATTTGTGTGCACATTGGTGTAGATACCTTCAGAGGCAGGGAATGGGATCCTCTGGAACTGGAGTTATGGGTGACTATGCTCCACCATGTAAGTGCTGCTGGGAACCAGACTTGGGTCCTCTGTAAAAGCTGCAAGTGCTCCTAACTGCTGAACTGTCTCTTCAGCCCCAAATTTAGTGCTTTTTTTTTTTTTTTTAATGAGAAGATAGACAGTGCTTAACATTCTATACTAGTATTTTAATTCTGATATATCCAGAAGAATTATACTTGAGTTTTAAAAGAGGCTTCTGAAGGATGTTTTAAAATTGTTTACTGTAGGGAAGATCCATTTGAGTTAGCAATCATCATCTTGACATTTTGACTATGAGCCTAGTCTTTAATGGCTGAGCAGTCTCTCCAGGCCACGAATTTGACTGTGTAAACTTGTGTTTTTAAGAACCACATTGGACACTATACATAGGAGAAATCTCTAAAGCTTGGTGGAATCTGTTTCCCTGCCAGCAGTGCTGCTTTGAGGGGTAGGGGTAGGGGTAGTGGTAAGGAAAGAAATTCTTTTGGACTTTTGAGACAGCCCAAGTTGTCTGGAACGTGCGATGTAGCATGGGTTAGCCAATACAAGGAAACTTTTATTCTTCTGCCTCAACTTCTTGAGTTGCTGGGATTATAAATGTGCCTGATACAAAGCAAAACCGGTTTAGTGTTAAGAAGTTCTAGGGTAATGTTTTCTCTGAAGTAGCTGGAAAAGAAACCTGTGCTACTTACCACTAAACAATTAATTAGTTCATGTGGCTGGATCATGGTTCTTTGTTGACAAGCTCATTTTCAGATAAAAGATGATTGTAATTCAGTATTATGAAAGATAATGTTTGAAAGATGAAATTAGTGACTTTTTATATAATAGCATATGTATGTTATATGTTATCTAGTTCCTCTGATGATTGTAGGCATTTTATTTTCCTTGCAGCAAATATATTTTTTTAATTTTTTATTGATTCTTTGTTTTACATCATGCTGTACCCCAGTCCCAGGGGTTCCCTCATATCTGTCTTTCACCCTTGCAATCTCTCCTGCAAAAAACAAAACAAACCAATACATACATGCATACACACACACACACACACACACACACACACACACACACACGCCAACAACAAGAAAAAATAAAGCACAGGAAACATCTCATTGTGGAAGCTATCTCACATAATGTCCCACAGTTTATCCCGCTGTCTGCACATCTTGGTTGGTCTGGTTTGAGATCTCTGGATTCTGTGACACTATCAATGTTGCATCTCCTCGGGACTCTTCCCAGTTTTTCTGTTGTTGCCCTGTGTCATGGCGATCCTGCAGTCTCACTGTTCTTAGAGGACACAGATTTTGGGTGGACCTGGCTTGGGTGGTAGCTGAGCCTGGCAGCAGTCGGCTCCCCTTATCCACATCACCAGAGCAAGCTCTCCAGCACTGTTTATGGAAAGGGCACCTCAGCAGCAAACAGATATTAAGCAATTAAATAATTTGTAATCTTTGCTTTTTTGTTTTTAAAAGACAGAAAAAGATGTGAATTGCCTTGAACCATGGTTAATCAAGGAAATGGATGCCTGCCTTTCTGACATATGGCTACATAAAGATGTCGATGCTTTTGCTCAGGTCTTTCATCTTATTTTAACTGAAAATGTTAGTGGTAAGTTTATTTTCCCTTGCCATTATTTGTGGTACAAATACAATCTTTAAAAAGTATGCATGGTGCATTTTATTTACTGTCATTGATTTTATTTTGGAAGGCTTTATATTGTTTAAAATTTTGTTAGTACCTTCAGAGAGATTTCCTAAACTCCCCCAGATACAACAGTTATTTACCAAAATGCTTTTATAAATTTGTGTTGTATGTATCTATATTAATCTGGTCATTGACCCTATGCTGCAGAAAAAAGTATCTCAACGAGGTTTGTGATTGAAAAAGAAATGGATGAAAAATGGGTAATAACTTTGGGATTCCTGGAGTCATTTATAAATGATGAATTTTTTTTCATTTAAGTGTATGGACTCAGGTTCTGATCTACATCCACTAACAAATTATGTCATGGGATATGTCTTCATTAATGAGTTGTCCTTGTTTTACTAGTTGATTTTAATGGATATTGGCAACCAGATATGAACAGATATAATTCTGTAGGTTTCTAGGTAGTGTTAAAATTATTAACGATTCTGTTTTTTTAAACACTTTCTTTAGCTTCTGATGTTTCCACTTGGCTTTTAAAAAAATTTTTTTTTCTGGTTTTGTGTTTTTTATTGGGGTTTATCATGGGTGGGAACTGCCACCATAACGTATGCCCCTCCCAACAAGCAAGTACGTTCTAATCTTCCTGCGCCTTCTGGGACTTTTTCTTTTTCTTTGTGCTGCACTTTGTACAGCTAGCAGCAGCCTCAGGCTCCTCAGAAAATTTCCTTTTTTTTCTTAGGAGAAAAAAAAAATTTTAATCTATTAATTTTAGGTTTTTCTCGCAGAAATTACCCCCAATCCCCATCTTCAAGTACACGGACCTTCATTTTATTATTTCTGTTTACATTTATTTTTTAGATGTTAATCATTAATGGCTGTCTATCAATGGCTATGATGGTTAGCTTTGTTAGTTTGACCTAATCTTAAATCACCTTGGAAAGAGATTCTCTTATATTTTGGTTGTGAGCCTAGCCTTTAACGGCTGAGCCATCTCTCCAGCCCGGAAAGAGATTCTCAATGAGTGATTATCTGCATTGGGTTGGTCTGTGGGAGGATTGCCGGAATTGGTGTAACAAGATCCAGGCCCACTGTGGGCAGCACCATTGGCCTAGTAGTTTTCAATTGCGTCTGATAATACTGTGAAGAAAAAAAAACCCTCAAAGTCCTTTACATAATTGGGACTATTGGGGCTTTAAATTTGAAATGTCTACTGTAGGTACATGCGTTTGAATATTTGGTCCTTGCCTGTGGCACTGCTGGGGAAGTTGTGGAATCTTTTGGAAATAGAACCTTGTTAGAGGAAGTTAACACTGGGTGAGCCTTCAGTCTTTTATGGCCCATCCCTGCTTCCTGTCATGCTGTGTTCTTACTGCCAAATGTGTGTATTTGGGTGCACACATGCTATGGCCAATTTTTGAAGGTGAAAAACAAGTAGGATTTGTTTCTGACTTTCCTCTCTGTGGGTTCTGGGATATGCCTAGTTTTCAGGTCAGGCCTGGTGGGCAATCGCCTTTCCTTGCTAAGCCATTTCACTGACCCTGCCTTCGTGTATTTGCTGATACATCCCTACCTTTCACCCTTTAATTTTATTTATTTAACTTTACCTGGAATCCTGACTACAGAATCTGAGAGACTTAATGACCTTTTTCATCTAGGCCTTTGGTTAGTTATTGCCTCTCTTAGAGGCTTCTTTGGTTAATAAAACCGTATCCTTTGCTTACTATTTTGTTACTCTACTTTGTTAATTTTTAATGGTTTTAATCATTTGTGATTTATTATTATTGTTCACTACCCATTTTACACTAGAATGCAAACTCTGTGAAGGCAGAATTTGGTCTGTTTTACTCACCTCTTGGTCCCAAGGATCATAATAAGTGCTTAAATGCTTGTTCAATAATGCTACTTTTAAGCATTTTTATCAGATGGTAATGTCTGATATGGAAAGTGACAGGAAGCTTCTTGCCTCTCTCCTTTCCTTTCTTCTTTTTTCTTGTGGGTTTGTTTGTTTGCTTATTGGAGAGGATTTGGCTGTGTAAGTTAGCCCAACCTTATACTCACGATCTTCCTGCCTCAGCTGCCTAAGTGCTGCAGTTAAATGTGGATACCACCATACCTTGCAACATTCTTATATGAGGGTGATTTTCAACTTTGTATTGTTTTAATTGTCCATTAATATGCTAATATATACCATCTGTCTCTTTCTACTTCTGATGTGCCAAGAGATTTAGTGTGTGTTTATATCTGAAAGACTTTCTATTTCTAAACTGTGAATTTAGTTTTCCCTTTTAAGGTTTTCTCAACCAACCATACTTATTTTATTTTGATACCTATCTAGTCCCTAAGTTCCCTGGTTTGCATCACTTTTGAATGTAAATTAACTTATAAACCTTCTCAAGAAATATAGCTGGGACTGGGGAGATTGCACAGTGGGAATAGAGGCTTACTGTAAAGCCCAAGGATATGATTTTTGATTCTCAGATTCTATGTAGGGGAAAGAGAGAACAGACTCCTCTCAGGTTATTCTCTGCCCTCACAGATGCCATGTCATGTGTTCCTCAAATTAGTAAATAAATGTAAAAAAATTTAAACACATACTCTCTGGTTCTGAGCTTATTTTCTTAGTGAACACCTTAGGATATACTAGGTCTGTTGACCTAAAAGCCTCTATTCTTTTTAAAATTACGATCGATCGATCGATCTGTCTGTCTGTCTGTCTGTCTGTCTGTCTATCTATTGAGACAGGGGTTTGCTGTATAACTCTGGTTGTCCTGGAACTCACTCTGTAGACCAGACTGGCCTCTAACTCAGTGTTTTCCTGCCCCTGCTTCCTTAGTTGGGGAATTAAATGTGAGCAATGACATCACTGCTGGCAGTTAAAATTACTATATTTATATGTTTATTAATTCAGCCTATTGTTGGTTTATCGCTTTGTCTACTACATTGCTTTAAAATATTAATAAAGCAGTTAATTAATTAATTTATTAATTAATTTTTTTAATTCTATATCCTGTTATCTAGTAAACATGGCAATATGTAGATAAAAAGCATTGAAGGGTTCTGCAAGCCAATAGCTTTCTTTTTTTCTTAATTATATAATTAAGAAACTTTAAATAATGTCTTCATATTCTTCCAAAGATAGACTTTATTCTACCCTGTTTATGCCAGAGCATCTCGGATTTCTTTGTGAATGGGAGAGTTGAAAGTTATATAATGTCGCTGTCATTTAAAATGAAAGAACCAGTCATAGATTAATTGTGATAGTCAGTTCTACTACTTAACTAAAACAATGGAAGTCTTTGATATTTGAACATTTAACATATCTTTTTCTTCTTTTAGTTGATTATAGGCATAGTGAGACCAGTGCAACAGCTCTGATGGTTGCGGCAGGACGGGGTTTTACGAGCCAAGTAGAGCAATTAATTAGTATGGGAGCCAATGTACACAGTAAAGCATCAAATGGCTGGTAATTTTAGATTGTATCCATTCTTTGTATATCATAATACAGTTTCACATACCTTTGAAATTTTCTTATGATTGTCCTTATTTTATAATCTCTTGTATAGTAACTGATTGCATAACTGACTAAATAATTTTGAGTGACTAGTTACGTAATTTGAAAAATTATTTCTCAGTCTGATATCTTTGAAATTTGCAGGATGGCTTTAGATTGGGCTAAGCACTTTGGACAGACTGAAATTGTGGATCTTCTAGAATCTTACAGGTAAAACCTTACATTATTTAAAATTAATTCTACCTTTTAAAAAAATCTAAGCCAAGTAAATCAGAGTCTATAAAAGGCAAGGCACTTATACTCTTTTACCTGGAGATTTACTTTTGTAATTGTAAAATAATTTTCTTCAGATTGTTAATAAGATATATTCTATTAAATTTACCTTATTTAAAAATTTCATTGGAAATTTGGAAGGGATATTTCCACTTAAACATTGTATATGGAGAATGGGCAGGTAGGTCAGTCAGTAATGTGCTCACTGAGCAAGCAGGAGGACCTAACTTTGGTCTCCAGAGCCCACATAAAAGCCCATGTGATGGTACATTTTTGTAGTCTCAGTACTAGAGAGATGGAGACAGGAAGATGAATGGAACTCCCTGACTACCCAACCTACTGTTTACTTGGCAAGCTCCATGTCCCAGGAAGAGATCCCGATTCAAAAAATGGGGATGATATCTAAGAAATGAAAAATGAGGTTGACCCCTGGCTTCCATACATAATGCTCACATGCACATGAACACCTATACACAGGTGATCGTGCATAAATCCATAAACACATATATACACACATCCAAGACATGGTAGATTCAAATGTATGTTTGTCTCTGTATTTCACCTACACTTCACTAGAATGGTGATTTTTTTTTTTTTTTTAAAGTATGAACATTTTGGGGCTCATGTAGATAACTCAGTGGTTAAGAGTGCTTCCTACAGATTTCAGCACTCATATAAGGGGACTCAAGACTTTTTATAATTCTAGCTCCAAGGTGTTTGATGCTCTCACTGGCCTCCAAGCACACACCATACATATACACATAAATAAAAATAGATCTTGAAAAAAATGGAAGTTTGAAACCAACAAGCAGAGAGGACATGAAGTAGGTCATGGCAGCAGATGGATTTTCTTAATATGTTTTGATATAGTAGGTATTTCATGCTGATTAGAAATAACTAACTTAGCAAAGCTAAGGCAACTCACAGTACCAGTGAGAAACAAGCTCATTTTAGTGTCAGAACTCTGTATATACTTGTTCCATGACCTTTTAAGGACAAAGGGCTAAAATATGTTCTCTTTGATATGTTTATAGCATGCCAGACCATCTCCTGTACCCACATGATGTTCCTTCCTCTTTGGCAGGAATGGGAGGTTCATTAGCAATCAAGCTGTAGAGACTTTAGGCTTAAACTTTGACCATCAGGTTACTGGGTACATTGGGAAGTGGAGATAAGTTATCAAACCGAAAAAGGGTTTAATAAAAGGTACAGACCATACATTGAAATATAGTAGCAGATATATGGCAGTAAATAAAAAGAAATGGCTAAAAATATTGAAAAGGGACCTGGATCATGTGACTGTGGGTTTTAATTAAATTTTCATGAACTTATTTTTCTTATTAATACTGCATATATTATTTTGACTAACAAACAAAACAAGAAAAACCACCAGTGCAATATGGGTGTATCTCCCCTCAGAGAGTGTGTGTGTGTGTCTGTATGTGTGTGTGTGTGTCTGTCTGTCTGTCTGTTTGAAGATTGAACCCAGGACATGAACATGCTATATGAACATTCTTTCATAGATCTATGTCTCTGGTCCCAAATTATCTTTCATTAGAAATTTTAGATAATTTTAGTCAGCTATTTAGATAAATTTCACAGATTTTTAGATACTAAAGTAGATTTTAATGTATTTTGTAATACATTGATGGCTTGTATTTTATTCTATCCTATATAAAAACTCATACAGCTATATTTCCTATATTAAAAATTCTCAAAAAACTTAAACAATGGAGTTTGAGGTTAAAATATAGCAAAGACACTTTATTCAAGACCATAAAAAATACTTCATTTTATAAAATTTATTGAAATATTGCCTGTGCCTTAATTCACAGTTAGTGACTATTTTTTAAGTGTTCAGAGTCACCAAGGTCAATAGAGCATTTTAATTACACACAAAACTTTCCCACCTAACTTTCCTAGTTCTTAGGCTAGCCACTAGTTTATTTCCTCTTTCTATAACTTAGTCTGTTCTGTGCAGTGTGTGTAAATAGAGCAATATGATATGTAGTCTTGTAGCTTTTCTCTTTAATTTCACAAATTTCAAAGTTTATGTGTTTTATTTCCAACCAATAGACCCTTCTGTTGATATGCCATGGTTTATTTGTCAGTTTATGAATATTTGGGTTATTTTCATTCTTGACTACTATAAATAGGAATACAAATATTTAAATTGACAGTTAATATAGATATCTAACCCTGTCTATCCATTCATCTATCCATCCACCCGTCCATCCACCCATCCATCCATCCATTTATTCATCTATTTCCATTTCTCTTCCATCTGTACCCAGGGATGGAATTGCTAGGCGATGTGGTAAACACTGTGTTTATAATTTGGAGAACTGCCAGTACTCCAAAATTTCTGTATCAGTCTACATTTTTTCTAGGAGTGTTTTAGTATTTCTGTACCATCCATATAACTTAACTGCCTTTTTGATGTTAGCCTTTTAGTTGTGGAATGTCACTTTTATAGTTTGGGATTATATTTCCTTAGTGACAATTCATGTTAAGCATCTTGATATATTTATAGGCCATTTTTGTATTTTTAATAAAGTACCTTCAGTTTATAATTTTTCTAAAAGCACTTCTTAAGTTTAATTGAATAATATGCTTACAATCAACACGCAAATTGACTATAGATAATACATGAAGTGGCAACATCCCTAGTGTATATTGGGAATTCATTGGTCTTCTAGTGTATATTGGGAAACCTTGGTCTTAAGTCTTACTTTTTTCAATAGAAACTAATTTGGTATTTTTCTTAGTGCTTCATTGGAATTTGGAAATCTAGACGAAAGTTCCTTGGTTCAAACCAATGGAAATGACCTCAGTGCAGAAGACAGAGAGCTGTTGAAAGCTTACCATCATAGTTTTGATGATGAAAAGGTAGACTTGGATTTGATCATGCATCTTCTATATAATATCTGCCATAGTTGTGATGCTGGTGAGTACTGTTTGAAAGAACTGGAGGAAACTCTGTTGAAAAATTTGTATTTGGTTGTAAAAATTTTTCTGTAATTCTGTTGATAGTCATATGCAAATAGTGATTCTTTTATAATCCTATATCAATATCTAAAACCACATCATATTATTCTTTATGAGTAGTTTTGTTGGTTGTGTTTGATTTCATAAGATTAAATATTAAAAATGTTTTTCTCCAAGGTGCAATATTAATTTTTCTACCTGGATATGATGAAATTGTTGGTTTGAGGGATCGCATCCTCTTTGATGACAAGCGTTTTGCTGACAATACACATAGGTAAACTATAAAGACTCGTACTTGTTCCTTATATTCACAGATAGTTACTACAGTACATTTTTTCTTTTTAATTGTAAACAGGTATCAAGTCTTTATGCTTCATTCAAATATGCAGACATCTGATCAAAAGAAGGTATTAAAAAATCCACCTGCAGGTGTCCGAAAAATAGTAAGCATCATAAGATCCTTTATGTTCTGTTTTAATTTCTTATTCTATTTTCATGCTAATCATAAAATAATATTCCATTGCAGATCCTTTCCACCAATATTGCTGAAACAAGCATCACTGTCAATGATGTTGTCTTTGTTATAGATTCTGGTAAAGTTAAAGAGGTATGTATAAAGATGTTATATTTGTACTTAATAAAGACTAAAAGACTTCATTTATGGAAAAATTTATAGATAAATTTAACACAATGTATGTTGTTTTTACTAAACTATTTTAGCTTAGATTTAGTATATGAGATATATTTTGGTGTTCCAACAAATTAAACAAAAACTAACTACTACTATGAAAGTAAAGAGTTCGAATAGTTACAGTAAAAATTTGTCACATTGTGGCAATATGATTATATATTTTCTGTTTTCCTCCTATATGTGGGGATGGGTCGTATTCCTCTTGTTCATTGATATCATCTAATGCCTCATAGATAGTGTATAGTAGATGTTTTGAAGATTTTTATTAAGAGAACCTTGATTAACAAAGGAAAACAAAATCCAGGGAACTAGAGCTGGGGCGAATGGCTCAGTTCTTTAAGTGTGAGAACCAGAGTTCCAGTCCCCATCACCTATGTAAAAAGGTAAGCACGTCACTTTGTCCTTGCAATCCCCTATGCTAGGAAGATGGAGACAAATCAGTGAGCTCCAGAGCTGTCTCAAAAACATAGTGGAGAGCAATTGGGAAAAATGTATGCTATGGACCTGTGGCTTCCAGATGCACACTCACCCACACATATGCACAGACATATACATAACAACCAAGAACAACATAAATCAGGGTGAACACCACAACATTCATTCAACAGTGCAGATCCCTACCTGGCTATCTGTTGGTTCTTTCATACCATTATGGCATTTCATAAATTGCAGCAAAGACCTCAAAGTCTACAATATTTACTACTGGTCTCTTTGCAAAGATAAACTTCTATGATAAATAAGTGATAACATTTGTTTCCTTTTGTTGCTGTAAAGTTAAAATAAAAAGGTGCCTTTTATCCCACTCTAGGTCTGGCACCATAGTGCCCCAGGATATCTGGTAGATATCTTCATCTCAGTCAGCAAAGCATCTCACCTGCTTTGCTCCATCCCATATCACACTGCTGATGGCTTCTCTCTGAGCCTGGTAACAATACCTCTACCTATCTAGTTCCCAAGGCAAGTTGCCACCATACCAGATATACACATCCCAATTCCATGGCACCCTAGTGTCTCTAGCCACCACATACTCTCTTGAATTCAATTAAATCACCACATGAAAGAACACACAACACAATATCCTCTGATCCAGTTGATAAATATATAACTGCCCATCTATACAGACAAAGTCCTGTACACATCCATACCTTAAGAATATTCATAACAACCCGTAAACGTGCAGAGAGGAATCCGCCTCCATGTTCTCTCAGCTGCTCCTCCCTCCTTTCCTAGCTCCAGTCTCCTCCTCTTCTCTAAAACTTTTCTCCCACCCATCCTTCCTTTTTGTCCAGTGACAGGCCTTGTTTTACCTTGTACCTGCTTTCACCTGCATAATGACATCATCCTACATCCTTTCAGTATTAACATGGCAAACAGTTCCAGTGCTACTAATTTTGGAAGATCATATAATAGAGGTAATTGGTTTTAAGGAAGAGATGACTAAGCAGATATAAGTAATAATTTTTAGTGTTAAAATTAATGTTTTCTGGTTGGGGATTTAGCTCAGTGGTAGAGCGCTTGCCTAGGAAGCGCAAGGCCCTGGGTTCGGTCCCCAGCTCCGAAAAAAAAGAACCAAAAAAAAAAAAAAATTAATGTTTCCAATATAATTTTAGGTTTATCTTACAGAGAATAAAATTTAGATTTTGGTCAAATTCATTTTAAAGGGAGAATAAACTGTTTCTCCTATGATAGTGTCAATAAAAATAAGTGCTAAGCCTTTAAATATCAACACTTACCAGATGTGCTGCATACCTGTGTTCCCTGCATTGGGAAGATTGATATAGGACAGTTTAAGGTTCAAAGCTAGCTTGGCTACATGGCAAGAACTTGTCTCAGAGAGGAGAAAACAAAATGTGCAGATTTATTGCTCTTAAATTATTTAAATCTGAAAGAAGTATTTTAGAAATTAATTTCTTTAGGTGTTATCAAATCATGACTTATGCACAGAGATAGTATCAGAAGTTATTTTATATACAAAACTTACAAATAAAACGAATATTACAAGCTAAGCAGCATATTTTCAAAAGTCCCTTAACTAAACTTATTAAAGAATACATTATATTTGCTCTCTGTAATTAATTTTTATAAGAGAAAACAAGGACACTGAATGCTTGAAATAATGTATTTTACTTAGATACATATTTAAAAATATTTCTCGTAGCCAGGTGGTGGTTGTTCATGCATATAATCCAAGCTCTTGTAAGGTAGAAGCAGGCAGACCTCTGTGTTTGAGGCCAGCCTGGTCTACAGAGTGAGTTCCAGGGCAGCCAAAGCTACACAGAGAATCCCAGTCTCAAAAAAAAAACAAAACAAACAAAAAATTACTCCTCCAGCAGATAGATATTCATTCACTTTAGGCACTTTGAGGCAGGCTGGCATCTTTTTATATTTTTCTTTGAAATACTCAGGAAAGGTTTACTTCTTGGTAACTCAGCAGGATGTTAAGTAGAAAGGGTTAAAAATGCTTTACTTTGAAATGTTTTGTTTGGTAAATTATTTTTATAGAGATTTACTTCTTGAGAAGTATCTCAGCAAGTATCTTTTTCTTGTCACTCCTATTTCTTAAAATGATGTAATATGATAAAAATAATTATCAGAGAAACCTATTTTTACATTTTACACTTTGTTTTGTTGTTTAAAGGTTTTTATTTATTTATTTTTTTTTGACATGATAATCACATCATTTCCTCTCTTTCCTTTCTTTCCTCTGACTCATCCCTGGCTACTCCCTGTTTCAAATTTATGACCTCTTTTTCATTGTTTTACACACACACACAGACACACACACACACACACACACACACACACACACTCCTAAATATATGAATCCATCCTGCTTAGTGTGTATAATATAATCTGTACTTATGTGATCTCAGGACTGACCACTAATTGGTGTGTTCTTGTCTGGGGAAGGCCATGTCTTCTGCTCTCAGTATTCCCCAGTTACCTGTATTTCTTGGTCTAGAGTTGAGGCCCAGCAGGCTTTCTCCATTCCATGGCAAAATGTCTGTTGATGTTGTTCTTGTTCAGTTTATGTCTAGGTAGCCATGTTGATGTCACAATAAAGTCTTGGTATCTCTTGAGAATCAATTATTAAGCTGTAGTAGAGAACTACAAACAGCTCTGCACAGTACGGCATGGGGAGTTGTATAGGTCTTCTAAGTTTAGTTGGCCATTTACTGTTTTTTATTAGAGTACTTATAACCAGGAAACCTGAGTTTTTAAGAAACAGTTTCTTCTAATTAGTCAAGAGAGGACTTTAAATTTAACTCTGTATGTAAAAATATGTCAATAATATTTTTATTTCCTCATTATTTATAGATCATGCTTTAACATAAAAATGATTTAAATATTACAGAAATCCTTTGATGCACTGAATTTTGTTACAATGTTAAAAATGGTATGGATTTCCAAAGCTAGTGCCATACAGCGCAAAGGCAGGTAATGTACATTTTATGTTATAATTACATGCATAATTTCTACTTATCTAATTGCCTGTGATAGTAATATTACCATATGCATTACATATTTGTCATATAGTCTTCCTTTTATGTTAGTTTTCATAGTAGTCTTAATTTTATAGTGTCTTTGCCAAGCAAACTGTTTTGATACTTTAAAAATAACTAGAAAAATTTAAATTACATTCCTTTACTTAATTTATTTTGAATGTTTGTCAGAGGCACATACCTGCTACGGCACATGTGTAGTATTAAGATGATATCTTTCAGGGATTGAAACTACCATGTAGTTCCTGAGAATAGAACTAAGGTCTGGGCTTGATGACAAATGCCTATAACCCCTGAGCTATCTTACTGGCCCTTTTGGGGTAATTTTTCAAAAGTTAAATTGAGCTATGTTGCCAACCCAAGTTATATCAAACATCAGCATGGAGGGAGGAGAGGGGAATTGAGCACATATTCCCACTTGTACCCGTGGAGCTATTGGCAGCTGTTAGCTGGTGGGAGAGGGAGGGGCTTTCTTCAAGGTTGTGGCTCCTGCTTAAGTTGACCATGTTTTGGATAGCACAAATTGGTCTTAAAGGTTTTTTGGGGGTGGGGGGCATACTCAAACATAATAAAGGCAATTTACAGCAAGCCTGTAGTCCACATCAAATTGAATGGAGAGAAACTCAAAACAATTCCACTAAAATCAGGAATAAGACAAGGCTGTTTACTCTCTATATATCTATTCAACATAACACTTGAAGTTCTACCTAGAGTAATAAGACAACTTAAGAAGATAAAAGCATTACAAATTGTAAAGGAAGAAGTCAAAAGTATTAATATTTGCAGATGATACAGTATATATAAGCAACCTGAAAAATTCTACCATGGAACTTCTTTTAGCAAAGTGACTGGGTACAGATCAACTCAAAACCAAACCAAATCAACCAACAAGAAGAACAATAACAAACCGGCAACCCTTGTTTATACAAATGACAAATGAGCTGAGAAAGAAATCAGGGAAACAACACCCTTCACAATAGTCACAAGTAAAATAAAGTATCTTGGAGCAACTCTAACCAAGCAAGTAAAAGACCCGTATGATAAAAGCTTCAAGTCTTTGAAGAAGGAAATTGAAGAAGATATCAGAAGATGGAAAGATCTTCATGCTCATGGATAGGATTAACATAGTTAAACATCAGTGCTATAATCCATGTTGAATTAGTGTAACAGGATATCGCTCCTAGAGGAGTGCTGCATGAATTTAAGGAACATAAGGAAAAAGATGAATTAAGGAAAGGCATTCCTGAAAGGTTAAGGAAGAGTCAGATAAGGGCACATGGGTCAAAATGAGCACAAAAGTTGTTTATTTAGTTTAATCTGAAAGAAGATGGTGAAAAATAGCCTGAAGTTTTGAACAAGTTCTTAAGGACCATTTTTATTTTTTTATAGTAATAGTGTATGTAGGTGCTTTGTGGAGGCCAGAAGTGCTAAACTCCTGGAGCTGGAGTTTATAAGGGGGGAACTTGGGTCCTCCACACCAGCAGAAGTCACTCTTAGATAGCCCTTGGGCTATCTAAAAAAGTGGTGATATGATGCTAGCTAGCATTCTTTTCAGCTCTTTAGAGAATGGGTTTATTAGTAGTTTCATTTCCATAAGAGAGAGACAGCGGATAGGATTATTGTAGCAGGTTGAAAACAGATGGACAATTTGAGATATACTAAAGTAATATTGGGCATGTTTTTATATGAATGAGGTGAGGGGTAAGGAATCTTGTAATATTAAGAATGCTGGATTGATTAAAAATAAGGGGGTCCATGCAAGGCTGCAAACCTGAGTTTAGTCCTGGAACCCATGGTAAAAGGAGAGAATCTGTTCTTGAAAGTTGCTCGCTGACTCTATGGCATATCTGTGCACACAACCCCCCAAACACATAATAGTAGAATTAAAAAATTAAATGTTATCCAGGATGTTTTAGAAAATTGGGCAGTTAGAAAATTAGTTGTCAGATAGAGAGGTTGGTAAGAATTCTGTTGAGAAGAATAAATACCTTTGGACGCCATGTGTCTTAGTTGACTAGAAAATCTAGGTGGAGCATTCCAAGAAGCTTCTGAAGTGTAGGCTTATAATAAACATCAGGAGATTTGGGTGGAACATCAGGTTATGTACCGTTGTATTTTTTTGCCTTTATCCTTTCTGGATTGTGAACTCCATAAGGTTGGAAGTATCTGTCATCCATCCAGACACTAGCTATTTCTCTGATTAGGAGAACTAAAAGGAGACTGCTTCACTATGTTTTCTGATGCTTTCCAAAAACTGTCTCTGTGGTGATGGGGTAAATGTCAGAGCTTTGTTGTTATGTAACCCACAACTCTGATCAGTGGGCCTGAACACACTGCCTGATACCATCTCAGTGAAATTGATTGACATTTAAATTACTAAGCATTCATGCTTTGAATTTCACTTGATTTCCAGTTTATATTACTACCTTTGGTTTTTTGTTTGTTTTTACCTATAACTGTAGATGGCATATTTGTGAATCTTGCTCAGTAAATAATATTGAGTCCCAGAGCACAAAACACCTTTTAAATGTATTCATGGAGGTCAAATAAAGATTAGAACTCAGATGTCTTGATCATGATTCACTCTTCTATCTCCTAAATCACATTAGTGTGAAGTTTCATTATTATTGTCTTTATTCCTTATCTGAGTCTTAATTTTATGTTTTATTTTAGAGCTGGACGATGTAGACCTGGAATTTGTTTCCGACTGTTTAGTAGACTTCGATTTCAGAACATGCTGGAATTTCAGACTCCAGAACTCTTGAGAATGCCATTGCAGGTAGACCTACAGCTCTAAGACTTTGTGTGTGGGTGAGCAGAGCAAACAGGTCCCATTTCAGTTTCTACTGATTGAGCTTGAATAAATTCAGTTTACAAAGTAAAATCATAAGTTTTATGAAGTGGGATATATCACAATAAAGAACCTTCAGATAGTTTTTCAAGTTATTGGAATACATTATGGGAGACATTCCAAAGTGTGTGTGTGTATGTTTGTGTGTGTGTGTGTGTTTGTGTGTGTGTGTGCGCGCGCACACGCGTGCGCACTTAATTCTAGCATTGTAAGAGTCTCAGATATGTAGTTTGGGTTTTGAAAATTCTAGATAGAATTAGGAACTAAATCATTTAAGTTGTAGAAGGTAATTCCAATAGCATAATGTAAGATGCTGAGCCTCTACCCTTGTAATTCTGTATTTACTGAGATCTCCAAATCTTCATTGCTTTTCTTTGAGTTTTCTGTCTTCATGGAAAACTAGAAGAATATCAGTTTGATTCTGTCTTTGAAAGATTGACTCATTCTATTTTATTTTTATGTGCAAGTTTGTGAGTCTGCATGTAAGCATGCCCATGTATGTGGTGCCTTTAGAAGCCAGCACGTGTCTTCATGTCCCCTGGAGGTAGAGAGGCAGAAGGCTGTAAGCTGCCTGATGTGGTGCTGGGAACTTAGCCTGGCTCCACTGCTCTGCAGCAAGTCCTTTAACCACCCAGCCATCTGTCCAGCTCCCGTTGGTTTTTTAGTCTCTTAGCCTAGATACTTTCTAGATACAGAATCATGTTTTTGACATTCATATCCCCATGGTTTCCTATTCCCAATGTCTTTTTTCTTCCTCTGATTTATAATTAAAAACTTTTGGAACCTAAATTACTAAATAAACTCTTCAATGTTTCCAATCCCTTATCCTCATGATTCTACTCTCATTAGATTTTGTGTTCTTTAAAGTTATATTTATTTCTTTTGCTTTCATGTGTGCTAACCAATTTCTAAATTCCTTTCCCTTACTTACTTTATGATTAAACTCCTATTATATACATCTTAGTGTGTCATTTCTTCTTGGAAACTGTCTTTCACTTCTAGCCTCCTTCTCCAGCTCCTTCTCGAACTAATTACAATGTATGCACTGCCCCCATGCCTGTAGTACCCAGTATCCTTCATAGCACTTAGCACAGATATAAGTAATTATAAATAATGATGTGCTAAAGTAATCTAAGGTCTGGTTTTCACTTTACTATAAACTACAGAAAAGCAGGCATATGCCTAACTGTCAAAAGCTCCTGGATATTTGTTGAATGGAAAAAGATGATAGAATGAAGTGATCATAAAGGGAAGAAAGTGACTTACTGTCTGGTTAGTTTCTCTTTGAGAGTGTGGGTAAAAATGGTGAAAAAATGTTGCCAGAAGGGGCAGTGATCATTTTGGTATAAGCTGATTGAGGGTGTTACAAGCAAGTTTCACTGAAGATGTTCCTCCCACATTCCCTTGACTCTGAGACTTTGCTAGTTTGTGATTGGGACACATAGTTCTCTTGGCTGTTTTAATATAAAAGTCAGTGTTAGAGTTTTGCTCTTCATAATTGTTTTGCCATCGTGGTTTACAGGAGCTTTGTTTGCATACCAAGCTGTTAGCCCCAGTCAATTGTACCATTGCTGACTTCCTTATGAAAGCTCCTGAACCACCTCCAGCCTTAATTGTAAGAAACGCTGTTCAGATGCTCAAGGTTGGTATTGTAATTATTTTACTTGTTTGTTTTTTCAACTTAAAATTTAAGCTACATGAGCATATGTTTTAAATAATTTTATTCTTTTAAAAATTGTTACTTGATTAATACTTGAGTGCCTTTATAATTTAAAATGGTAGATATAGTTATATGTATATATTTAATACAAAATATTTTTACATAATATGATAGCAAAAGAACATTTGCATTATTTCATACTCGCTGGGTTTTTAATTTAAGCATAATTTTGGGCTATGTCAATCTTTTTTTCATCCTTTTGCCTAGACAATAGATGCAATGGATGCATGGGAAGATCTGACTGAACTTGGCTATCATTTGGCTGATTTGCCAGTAGAACCACATCTTGGGAAAATGGTCCTGTGTGCTGTTGTTTTAAAGTGTCTGGACCCCATCCTTACAATCGCCTGCACGCTAGCTTATCGTGATCCTTTTGTACTGCCTACCCAGGCCTCTCAAAAACGTGCAGCTATGCTTTGTAGGAAACGTTTCACGGCAGGGACTTTCAGTGACCACATGGCACTTCTGAGAGCATTTCAGGTACTATTACTTTTGTTTATTGTTGAACATGCTGTATTTAATACATTCTGGGGCAGGTGTAGCAATTTAAAAATTAAAATAAATGTTAAATACTCTGTTAATTTTGTTCTACTTGGGAAGCTGCATTGATTTACTTTTATTTAAGATTTATTTATTTTTATATGAGTATTTTTTCTGCGTGTGGACCTGGTGTCTGTGGAGGAAGGAAGTGGGGTTTGATTCCCTGGAAGTAGGGTTACAGATGGTTGTGAGCCACCCTGTCAGTGCTTAGAACCTGAACCTGGGTCCTCCACAGAGCAACAAATGCTCTTAACTACTGAGCCACCTCCAGTCTCAGAAGTTATATTTTATCAATAGAGCAGAAGTGGATGGGAAAAGACCATGAGGCCTCAACTCTACACAAAGTACAGGCAAGTAAAGAAGACTGAGAGTGGGAAAAATAGTCTTCCCCAGGAAAGAACTCCCCAACTCACTATTCAATACCCAATGGTCAGCCCTGAAAATGTACATACATTATACAGATTGAGCATCTTATATTTAAGAGTGAGTGTGTGTGTGTGTGTGTGTGTGTGTGTGTGTGTGTGTGTGTGTGTGTACATGTAACAACGAAGAAAGAGGCCATGAATATCAAAACAAGAGCAAAACGGAGTATATGGGAGAATTTGAAACTCAATTGACATGATAGCAGTTGTATATAAACTAAATGACAATGTCTAATTTGATTATAAAATATTAGACTTTTGTAAAACTACCAGAATAATACTTTACCTGGAGTGATTAATACAGTGGCATTACTTTGTTCCCTCATTTAGATGTGATTGGCAGATATTCTGTGGGATTTTTTGTTGTTGTTGTTGTTGTTGTTGTTTATTTGTTTTGTTTTGTTTTTTTTTTTTTCTTTTGTAGGCATGGCAGAAAGCACGAAGTGATGGGTGGGAGCGAGCCTTTTGTGAAAAGAATTTTCTTTCACAAGCTACTATGGAAATCATTATAGGCATGAGAACACAGTTGCTTGGTCAGCTTAGAGCATCAGGTAAGGTTTTCCTACATAGCACCATAATTTTATTTCATGTTTCCAGATTTAAAGTGATGCTAGTTCCTGTTCTCTTTACATCACACTGTAAGTCTATATTCATGAGCTGATGTGTGCACTTCTCTATCCTCTGTACTTTGCTTATTGATGAAGTAAAATATTATACTGCTTGTGTGAAACTTTATGAAGTATATATGTAAAACTGTGTGTAAAAGTATATGAACATGATCAGTATACCCTTTTGATAATGTTGGCAGAGCAAATTCTAATTTTTGTTAATGATTAATTTATATATAATTTGTTATATTTACTTTTGACTCAGATTTATCTGTAAAATTGCAATTATAAGAATTTAAGTAGATTAACATGGCTGCTGCATACATGTGGAACACTAAAATGATTGGTAATAACTTGAAAGTACAATTTTTTGAGAGGATTCTAATGTTTCTGTTTTCTTTTAGAATAGCTTCTTTGATGGTTTTGTTTTGTTTCTGTTTTTTTAAGTAACATAGTTAACTGAAGTGATAATCATTAGTATCCAAATTTGGTTTTATAGGTTAGCCTAAGTATGAGTTCAAGATAATTAAGAATTTAGATTTGTTTCAAATATGGGAAAATATGAAGGAGTTTTAAAATTTTAGCATACAGCCTACATACTTAACCATACCTTTAGAGTTGATGTTTGAGAAAATGAAAATATTGATAAAAGTCAAAAGAATGGTTTGGGTTTCAAGTTGTAAACTTGGAGAATGTTTATGATAGCAGCTGTCTAATTTGGTTTCTTTTGCTATGATAAAGACCATGATTAAAAGCAACCTGGGGAAGAATAGGCTTATTTCACCTTTTAGTTGTTATGTCACCATAGGAAGTCAGGGCAGGAACTAGACAGAGGCTCTGGAAAACTGTTGCTTGCTGACTTCTTCTTCATTGCTTGCTCAGCCTGCTTTCTGCACCATCCAGGACTACCTGCCAAGTGATGGCACTGCCCAAAATGGACTGACCCCTTCCACAGCAATCAGAAATCAAGAAAATACCTCACAGACTTGTCAACAGGCCAGTCTGTTGGGGATATTTTCTTAAGTGAGGTTCCTCCTCCTTAGATGACTACAGCTTGTCAGGTTGACAAAAAGCTAACCAACACAGCATCTGATCAATGGTTTTACCGAAGAATGTACATATAGAGTGAGCCACTACCAACATCCCAAATGCTCAGGATAACAAACGGGGAATCCATTTGGTCGGGGTTACATATGATATCTTTTCCCAATAGCTCATATACCTAATCTAGCCTGAACAGATCTAAACTTTGCTCTATTAGTTCTATACTTCACACTTGCCAAAGTGGATAGTATTAATCATGGAGTTAGATATTGTTATTTGATGTTACAGTTTCTTGATGTTAAATGTACATAAATGTTAAAGTGCCTTTTGTGTAATATAAAAGATTAGTGTACTCTTTTTGTCCACCTAGGTTTTGTTAGAGCACGAGGTGGTGGTGACATTCGAGATGTTAACACAAACTCCGAGAATTGGGCTGTTGTTAAAGCTGCATTGGTAGCAGGCATGTATCCTAATTTAGTCCATGTGGACAGAGAGAATGTAGTATTGACAGGGCCAAAGGAAAAAAAAGTACGCTTTCATCCCACTTCAGTTCTCAGTCAGCCTCAATACAAAAAGGTAAAACATTTTTAATGCTCTTAGACCCTGTGGTAGTGAAGATAAACAAAAATACTCCAACTACTTCTGCTTTAGCAAGATAATTTGGAAAATATATATAATAAAATATTAAATCTTAGAAATAGAAGTAACATTGGAAAAGTAGTGAGGGAATCTGTATAAACCAGAAGAACAAGGGCTTGCTTCTGTTTTTGAATACTAACGTGCATTATTTGTTTTACTAAAGAACTTAAAGTATTATGAATAATTAAGGGATTAATTTTTTTTAACTATCTTAATAGATTCCTCCAGCCAATGGTCAGGCTGCAGCAATTCAGGCATTGCCCACAGATTGGCTTATTTATGATGAAATGACCAGAGCCCATAGAATTGCTAATATCAGATGTTGTTCAGCAGTGACACCTGTTACTGTTCTGGTGTTTTGTGGACCAGCGAGACTGACAAGTAACGCTCTTCAGGAACCTTCATCCTTTAGAGGTAAATGTCGTATAAAGAAGTAAAATGTATATGAAATAAACTAAACCAATATCATAAAATATAAAAATTTGTGTGGTTTGTTTAAAGCATGACACAGAAAATACCGAGTTATATTTTAAAAAGTAACTAATATTCTTACCTTTATGCAAATACATTTTAATATGTTTTTCTACTTATATATTTTAATTTTGGGTTGCTGAGTAATGATGCCCATTTTTGTTTATTTTGTATGTTGGGGTGTATAAGAATATAAATGTGCAAGTGTTGGAGGAATGTCAGAAGATAGCATTAGGTGTCTTCATCTGTCATTCATGCTGCCTGTTCCTTTGAGGCAGGCTCTCCCTGAACCTGTGGCTTGTGCTTTCTCAGCTAGGCTAGGAGGCAGAAAAGCTCCATGATTTTCTGTGGGCAAAACACCTGCTGTGTTACTGTGTGTGCTGGAATCCTAACTCTGGTCATTGTGAATGTGCTCTGACATCCTTAACCATGGAGCCCATGTTACCACTTATTTGAGATTGAAAAACTAGAAGGAATGTAGGAAGAAACCTAGGGGCTGTATACATTATAAGACAAGAGGTCTTTTTAGGTATGTTTAAGGCTGAGATAATTAGGAGACCCTAAGTGAAGTGATGTTAGGTGTTTGGCTATCTGTATCTCTTAGATTTAGGAAAGAGGTGTGGGAAGTACACATTTCAGAGTTATCAGATTGTAAATATTTTAAAGGCATAAGGTTTTTAGAGAAGAGGAAAAAAGTGTTAAAGGTAAATATATTTTAAAAAATGGTTGGCTCTGTTAACTGTTATTTGAATGAAAAAATATAGACTGAAAATTGTAGATTGGGTTTTGTAATATGGTGTTTATCAGTTGTCTTGTCAAGAGGAGTGTCAATGACAGATGAGCTCAGAATTTCATGATAGTAGGATTGACATGATAGGAACCCAGTATAGTAATACCCCGTTGTAATTCTATCCCTTAGGTGGCAGAGGCAATCAGGAGTGTTGTAAGTTCAAGGACAGTCTGGTTTACACAGTGAGTTCTAGTCAGGGCTACACAATGAGGTACCGTTTCAGCCCCCACTCCCAAAAATACATGGCAAGTAACTCCTAAGAGAGTGGCTATGGTGGGAGTCTTGGTTCATTGCTATCGTTCCTTTTCATTTATTTAATAATTTCCTTGGTTTAATATTTATCAAGTAATTACTTATAAAAAGCATGTAAATGTTATGGCTCTTCCTTATATCCAGGCCATCCTGAGTAAATGACTATTTGTTTGTTTGTTTGTTTATTTATTTATTTATTCATTCATTCATTTTGTTTGTTAGGTTTTGGTAGATTTTTAGAATGCTATTTTTAAAAAATTAAAGATTTCCTTTGCTCTTTTGGTTCTATTCTTTTTAAGAAATAAATCTCCTTACAGTCATTTATTTCTTATTGAATTGTTTATTTCATCTTTTACCCATTTACTTAAATTACATGCTTTTTCTATAAAACTTGAAATATATTTTAATTTTGTATCACTATTTTATTGTATAAATTAGCTTGTAGGTTTCCATCTGGGATTTTCATACATGCTTAGTTGATTTTGTGCAGTGCTACTCTGCTCTCATCTCTCTGCCTTCCTCTCAATACCCTGCCTCTCAATAACTTCTAACCACAGGCTTCCCTTCCTTTCTGTTGTATTGTCTTCCCTTGCCCTTAAGGCTCTTTTCTTTTTTTCTCCCAGTCAAATAGACTCTGTTCTAGTTTCCTGGCCTTTGTCCATATTCACTATTATCTAGATAGACATATTTAACAGAGGATAGGATCTGCATAGTTAGAGGCTAATATCTGAGTCTGGATTTACCTTGCTTAACATGTTTTCCAGTTCCATGGATTTTCCATGTTTCTCTGGGGTGGGGCAACTCCCATTGTAGTTATATTCCACATTTTCATTGCTCTATTGATGAACATTTAGGCTGATTCCACTTCCTTGCACTTGTGAAAAGAATAGATCAACACAGCTCTACAGTAGGATACAAGGAACTCTTGAGTATATGCATATGGTTGGTATAGCTGGGCATATGCTACTTCTAGATTAGCTTTTGAGATGCCCCCACCCTGATTTCCACAGTGGCTTTACTAGATGATGTCTCTTTTTGTCCAACCTTGCCAGCATTTATTGTCTTTGTTTTCTTTTTCTTTTTCCTTTTGTTTGATGATGGCCATTCTGACAAGGATGAAATCGAATCTCAGTGTAGTTTTAATTTGCATTTTTGGTGGATAAATGTTGAAGACTTTCTAAAGTGTTTAGTGCTTATTTTGTTTTTTAATTATCATTTTATTTGTTACATTTCAAATGTCTCCCCTCCAAAGCCCTCCCACCCTTCCACCTCCTCTTTGCCTCTAAGACAGTGCTCCTCCGCCTACCCACCCACTTGTGTCTTACTCCTCTATCATTCACCTTCTCTGGGGCATCAAGCCTCCTCAGGACCAAGAGCCTTCCCTCCCACTGATGGGAGATAAGGCAGTCCTCTGCTACATATGTAGCAGGAGCCATGGACCCGCCCATGTGTACTCTTTGGTTGGTG
This sequence comes from Rattus rattus, assembly GCF_011064425.1. Taxonomy (NCBI): domain Eukaryota; kingdom Metazoa; phylum Chordata; class Mammalia; order Rodentia; family Muridae; genus Rattus; species Rattus rattus. The sequence continues at coordinate 229,630,893 of NC_046155.1, read as the reverse complement.
GTTTAGTTTCTGGGAGCTCCAGGGGGTCTGGTTGGTTGATGGTTGATATTGTTGTTCTTCCTATGAAGTTGCAATCGCCTTCAGCTTCTTCAGGCTTTCCCATAGTTCATTTGTTGTTGTAAAAATATAAGAATAATAAAGAGTAACGTTGTTGTCTTTTACCCCGCTAGCTCTGTACCGCGGTGCCCCAAGATATCTGCTAGGTATCTTGGCGGAAACACAGCCCAGCCACACACTTTCCTACACTCAAACCTTTACATAAAAGAACACACAACGTAATAATCTTAGATCCAATTGGTAAGATATAATTGCCCACTTAAACATACAAGCACAATCCCCTGTTAGCAACATGTGAGCACAAATCTTCAGCCTTCTGGCCCAAAATCAACTGACAGACTCTTGAAATGCAGATTTTGAAGGGCTGATCACCCTGTCTTGGCAGAATTTATCAGTCAACTATTCTGCATAATTTGTCCTTTTCTGGATAGTACTAGTCTGCAGATGAAACAGGCAGTTTTGTGTAGTGGCTGCCCAGCCACAAAGTATTGCCTCACCTGGAGGTAGAGATGTTCACATTCTTCATTAAATCCACCAAAGGGTAACTGTTAGGAGCAGATATGTCTCAACAAAAGATAAATAACTTTAAATCTCAAATTTTGTGCATTTCTGACGTTTTTGAAAACCATCTCCCTATATAAGACAATCTGGACTGTTGTCTCCATATCCTAAATTTTATCTTGAAAGTACTCTCACAAACTCAGAGCCATGACTTTGCTATTTGAATCTTAACTCACAGGTGTAATCAACTCAGAAGTTTGTAATGACAACAATAGAAGGACTGGCTCTAAACCTTGTACTTTTAAACTCTTTTAACAAATAAATTTTATGTCAAAGCAAAGATATGATTTTAGTTTAGTTACCAAATGAGATTATGACCATACAATTCAATCTAGCTAATTCCTCCCTGTTAAATTACAACCAATTTTAAGTACCTCATAAAAACAATTTTAGAATAACCACATTCAGCCCCCCTAAAGTCCAGGGAATTGGGGCAACGACTCCTCTATAACTTCTTCAAGCTGTTCATGGGCATCGAGATATCCTTAGGGGTAGGGGGTAGGAAGAATGAAGCAAATGCTGTAGCAGGATGTGTCCTGACTGGACCCAGCTGAAAGTCCTTGAGACCAGGATTCCAAGTAGGCACACTCTGTAAAATACAACTCTGAAGACAAAAGTTTAGAATCGAGATATCTTTTTGTTTGATTCTCCTGAATAAATTTTTCAGGCAGTCTACCTCTATCACATCTGATCAGTATGACTCTGTGAGGTTTCCAGAGCCTAATCACACTTTTTAAAAACACAAAGACAAAATCTTTCTCCCAAAATACTGTATTCCTTAGTCTTAAACCAGAAAAGCTTGTATCTTGAACTCTCTCCCAGAGTAATAATATAACCATAAAACTCAAAGTCACACCCATCATGGATATTAAACAATTTTTTAAAAAAGGAAGTAAGCTAAACAATGAGCCTGATAGGCTTTTGTACTCTGTGATATCGGGAAATTATCCCAAAGTTCCCGTGGAGCCCACGTTAAGAGAATTCGAGCTTCCTGTTGTGGTATACATCAAAAGTCACCAGAAACCCTCGCCAGCCGACATCAACGAGCCATATGGCCTTTAGTGGTGTAATTCATAAAACAAACCAAATACCTTTTATCAATTCCAGTATCAATAAGCAACACATCAAACCAGGACTTTAGCCCAAAATATCTCAATCTGTTAAGCTCTCTACCCGGAGCCACAGATTTTTCTTTAACCTTAATAACTTCTAAAATATATGCCTGCATTCACTCTCCTTGGTGTTACAGACATTTCATCACAACTCTCTACTTGGAGTTAGTGACTAATTTTTCCCTATCTAAGTTCCGAACCATAGATGAAAATCTCCACGTGATTCGGGTAATCTCTTTACTCTCCTTAAAACAAACTTAAACACCTTCTATCAATTCTAATACCAATAAACAACTTAAAACTCGGGAATTTAACCCAAAATATATCCATCTGTTAAGCTCTCTACCCGGAGCCACAGATTTTTCTTTAACCTTAATAACTTCTAAAATATATGCCTGCATTCACTCTCCTTGGTGTTACAGATGTTTCATCACAACTCTCTACTTGGAGTTAGTGACTAATTTTTCCCTAAGTTTTGAACTGTGGATGAAAATCCCCACCTGATTCAGGTAATCTCTTTACTCTCTTCTTTCTAAAAACAAACTCAATCACCTTTTAATAATACCTGTAATTAAGAAGTAGCTTGTCTAACTAGGACTTCAACCCAAAATTCCCGTGGAGCCCATGTCAAAGAATTAAAAAGAATATGAGTATCCTGAAAGACTTTCTAAACAACTTTCTTTAAAAAGCAGCTTTTAATCTCTGACTCTGTGATCTGTCATTATTTATCACACAGCAGGGGACCTACAGCCTGTCAGCCAGGGTGGCTTTCCCTTTCTTTGTTTGAATTCCCGTGCTTAAGATATCACATGACTTAACATGGCACCAGCCTCCTCTTACTTAGAAAATAAAAACTTTCTCTCAACTCTCAGGATTCCTAGTGGATTCTTGTCCATCACCTTGGCGCGCCATCTGTTGTTGTAAAAAATATATAAATAAAAAAGTAGTAGTCTTTTACCCTGCTAGGTCCACGCCGCGGTGTCCCAAGATATCTTCTAGATATCTTGGCGGAAACACAGCCCAGCCACACACTTTCCTACACTCAAACCTTTACATAAAAGAACACACAACACAATAATCTTAGATCCAATTGGTAAGATATAATTGCCCACTTAAACATACAAAGCCCAGTACCATCCATCCCTTGAGAACATTAATAACAACCTGTAAATACACAGAGCAGAATCTTAACATCACCTGCCATGGCTTCTCCCCTCTCTCCGTCTCTTCTTCTCCTCTTAGTCTCCTCCTCTTCCTTCAAACTTCTCTCCCGCCCATCCTTCCTTCTCCTCCAATGACAGGCCTCCTTCTATCCTGTACCTGCCCCTCACCAGTACTTTACAAATTCAATGGAGAGGTGGTTCTGGTGAAGTCACCTGAGTTCTGAATCCTTGACTAGGCAGCTGTCCTTGGGGCAGTGGAATTAGCATCAAAATACAGTAACTTCAGGGCAAACCACAACATTCATTCATTGGGGTCCCCTGGCTCAGTCCAATGGTTGGCTGTATCTGCATCTGTCTTAGATGCTGGCAGAGCCTTTCAGAGGACAGCCATACTAGACTCCTGTCTGCAAACAAATCTTGACATCAGCAATAGTGTCAGGGTTTGATGTCTACAAATGGAATGGATCCTAAGGTGGGGCAGTCTCTGGATGGCCTTTCCTTCAGCCTCTGCTCTATTTTTTCCCCTGCATTTCCTTTAGACAGGGACAAATCTGGGTGAAAAAAAATCCCTCAACTGGGGGCCATGACTATCTACTGGAGGTGGTCTCTTGCGGTTCAGTCTCCCTGCTGTTGTGTATTTCAGCTAGTGTCATCCCCATTGGGTCCTGGGAGCCTCTTGCATTCCTGACATCTAGACTTTATAGTGGTTCTCCCAAGTTCCCCAACCCCCACTGCTACTTATTTTTATTCATTCTCCTGACCCTCTGGACTTCTCTCCTGTCTCTTCCCATACCTGGTCCTGACCCCTCTTTCTCCTCCCCCTTCCCTCACCCACCCAGATCCCTCCCTCCCTCTGCCTCCCATGATTATTTTGTTCCTCCTTTTAAGTGAGTTTGAAGCATCCACACTTTGGTCTTCCTTCTTGTTAAGCTTCATATGGTCTGTGAATTGTGTATCATGGGTATTCTGAGCTTTAGAATAATATCCACTTAACAGTGAGTACATACCATTATGTGCTTTTGGGTTTGGGTTACCTCATTCAGGATGACATTTTCTAGTTCCATCTATTTGTCTGCAAATTTCATGATGTTTTTAATAGCTGAGTAGTACTCCATTGTGTAAATGTACCACATTTTCTGTATCAATTCCTCTGTTGAAGGACATCTGAGTTCTTTCCAGCTTCTGGCTATAATAAATAAGATTGTTATGAGCATAGTGGAGCACATGTTCTTGTTATATGTTAGAGTATCTTTTGGGCATATGCCCAGAAGTGGTATAGCAGGGTCCTCAGGTAGAAGTATTTCCAATTTTCTGAACCACCAGATTGATTTCCAAAGTGGTTCACCAGATTGCAATCTCACCAGTAATGGAGGAGTGTTCCTCTTTCTCCATATCCTCTCCGGCATATGCTATCACCTTAGTTTTTTTTTTCTTAGCCATTCTGATTGATTTAAGGTGGAATCTCAGAGCTGTTTTGATTTTCATTTTCCTGATGACTAAGGATGTTGAACATTTCTTAAGGTACTTCTCAGCCATTTGGTATTCCTCAGTTGAGAATTTTTTGTTTAGCTCTGTACCCCATTTTTTAATTGGGTTATTTGGTTTTCTGGAGTCTAACTTCTTGAGTTCTTTGTATATTTTGGATATCAGCCCTCTATTGGATGTAGGCTTGGTAAAGATCTTTTCCAAATCTGTAGGTTGCTGTTTTGTCCTTTTGACAATATCCTTTGTTTTACAGAAGCTTTTCAGTTTCATGAGGTCCCATTTTTTCAATTGTTGATCTTAGAGCCTGAGCCATTTATGTTCTGTTCAGGAAATTTTCCCCTGTGCCCATTTCATGCTTTCTCTTCTACTAGATTTAGTGTATCTGGTTTTATGTTGAGGTCCTTTATCCACTTGACTTGAGCTTTGTGCAGGGTGATAAATATGGGCCAATTTGCATTCTACATGCAGACAGCAAGTTAGACTACTTGTTGAAGTGATTTTTCCCTCCTGTATGGTTTTGGCTTCTATGTCAAAGATCCAGTGACCATAGGTGTGTGGGTTTATTTCTGGGTCTTATTCTATTCCATTGATCCATTGATTCCAATGAAATGATCCTGTGATTTTTTTTTCCTTTAAGCTTCTTTATACAGTGGATTATGTTGATGGATTTCTGTATATTGAACCATACCTGCATTCCTGGGATAAAGCCTACTTAGTTGTGAATGATGGTTTTGAGGTGTTCTTGGATTCTCTTTGCTACAATTTTATTGAGAATTTTTGCATCGATATTGATAAGTGAAATTTGTCTGAAGTTCTTTTTCTTTGTTGGGTCTTTAGGTACCAGAATAATTGGCTTCATAGAATGAATAAGGAGGTAGTATTCCTTCTGTTTCTGTTTTGTGGAATAGTTTGAGAAGTATTGGTATTAGGTCTTCTTTGAAGGCCTGATAGAATTCTGCACTAAAACCATGTAGCCCTGGACTTGTTTGTTTATTTGGGAGACTTTTAATGACTGCCCGTGGGAGTCCCAGTTAGGCCAGGTGTTGGGATTGGGGGTATGGGGTGGGAGTGTGAGTGTCTCTTCTGTGAGCCTGGTTGTGATGAACCTGGGTGCTGGGAGGTGCATCACAACCAGGCTCACAGAAGTTGTGGGCTGGAAGGAACTAGTCCATGTTTATGTTGTTTCTTTTGAGAACTTTTTTAAGATCATTGGCCAGTATTGATTGGCAGGAGTTTGCTTGTTTGCTTAATTTTTGCCATTATTTATTTTAGAAATTAAGCCCTTTCTGAAGGCTGTTTTGATAAATTGTTTTGCTGTACAGAAATTTTTTATGTAATCACATTTGTCAGTTGATGAGGCTCTTTTCCTGTGCTATGGGGACTCTATTCAGGAATTTGGCATATGTCTTGAAGTATTTTCCCTGTGATTTTCTTTAGCGTTCTAAGCGTATTTTGTTTTAGGTTAAAGTCTTTGGTCTACTTTAAGTTGATTTTTATGCAGAGTGAGAGATGCATATCTAATTTCATTCTGCAAGTAGATAATCAAGTTTGTAAGTACTATTTGTTGCAAAGGCTTCCTTTTATTCCTGTGGGGTTTGGTGGGTTTTTGTTTCTTTGTTGTTGTTGTTGTTGGTTTTTACCTTTGTTAAAAGTTAGGTGTCCATAGCTGTTTGGGTTTGTCTCTAGGTCATCTGTGGCATCCATTAGCCATCTGTTACATGTTTGCGTTTGTGTGAATTCCATGCTGTCTTTATCATTATGACTTCGTAACATAGTTTGAGGTTGAGTAACATTGAGATCTTCAACTGTATTCTTTCTGCTTAAAGCTGCTTTTTTATCCATTTTTGTTTTTTTATTTGTATGTGTATGTATTTCCATATTAATTTTAGGATCTTTTTTCTTTTAGTTTAGCTCTGTTCTTCAATTTTAGCTCTGTTCTTTGAAATCTCAGTAGAGATCATATTGAATTTATAGATTGCTTTTTAATAGTTTAGGCATTTTCACAATATTAATCCTGCTAGCCTAGGAAAATGGCTTTATAGCTTTAAAGCTCTTATCCTTTTGACCACATTTTAAGTTGTTTAGATTACTGTATATTCAGATTGATTAATCTTCCACTAATTACTTTCAGAGCTGAGAAATGTAATTCTTCAGTTGCAGTGATAAATACTGTTTTTGCTTTCTATAATTTAACTTTTAAGATTTATTTTTCTTAATGAGGTAGACTTGTGCTAAAGTATTTCCCTCCCCTTCTGGGAGTGTTTCTCTTTTATCTGCACTACTTATTAAATAGTACTTATTAAACCTTTTTAGAATGCTTAAAGATGCCTCTTAAATTTGGAATCTTTAAGCTTTGGGTATATTCTATATCTTTTTCAATATAGCTATTAATTACATTTACTGTGTACCCTCATTTAGTACTTTTGTTATCATGTAGAGTTAGTGTGTTAGGGAAAGACCTACCTGTAATGCTTTGTTGCCCTTATATTGCTAAAATATTTTTTGACAATTGTCCCTCTTTTTATAATTCAGGAGTTGTCTTGAATTCACTTTTGAATGCAACAGCTCCTTTTTTTCATTTTAATTAATTTTTTTCTCAGAAAGTTCAGTATGTTGTATTTATCTATACCGTGTATTAAAATCAGTAGTACTTTGTCATAAAGATTGGGCATATTTTTGTAGTCTCTTCTTCCTCCATGGGTTCTGGGCATCAAACAATGCTTGTGCAGTGCTGAGACATCTTGTTTGTTTGTATTTTATATATTTAGATTAAGTTTATATTCCGTTTGATTTTATGAACGTCCCACATGAACTGTTAGACTGTAAGGAGGAGTATCTGTCCTGCTGCTCGCTGCCATTTTGTAATATTAAAGGAGGTTAATTTTCCAATGTGTGTTGTGACAGCGGATGGCATTCCCAATGATAGCAGTGACAGTGAGATGGAAGATAGAACTACCGCCAATTTGGCTGCTTTGAAACTTGATGAATGGCTTAACTTCAAGTTAGAGCCAGAGGTAAGTTGCTTTGTAATAGGACATAAATTTCTTTTAGTTAATATGAATTGAGATAGCACATTAAAATTTCTATCTTCAATATTGATTCTTTAATATTAAAAAATACCTTTGGCTTGGTTTTCAGTTTTCATAGACCTTTCATGCATTCTCTGCCACATGATGTTTTTCTTTGTCAGAGGATGCAGAACAACATAGATATGGCCCAAGTGTCTATGTATGGCATTCATCTCATTCTATTTGTGTTGTTACAGCAGAGTACCATGGGCTGGGTAATTTGTAATAAGCAGATATTCTTCAGTCTAAGATTATGGTGCTGGTGGGAATTACTTCTCTACCAGGTGACACCTTAAACCCTGTGCCATCAGTGGTAAAGAATGGTGTGCCATGCATGATGGAAAGCTGAAGGGCAGGGGAGAAAGTCTCCATCGCTCAAGCCTTTTCAGAAGGGTGTCAGGCAGTATCAGCTCCTTAAGGTCTTACCATCCAACATGGTTGCACTGTTGCAATGTGAATTTTTACAGGGATCAAAACCGCCTAAGCCATAGTAGTAATATTTTAATATTTCTGGAAATATAAAATATTGAGTATAGAGTACAGAGCACCATTTATTTTTACCATTTCTGAAGAAAGACATTCATTCCTTTTTATTTTCATAAGTGAATTGGGAGAGATACAATTTTACTATTCATATTTAAGATTTTCTTCACAGACTTTTGTTATTGTTGGTCTTTTTTAATAATCACTCTCTGTTAATTTTGGGGTGGCTACCGAACTGTGAGTGGTCAGCACTGGGTCAGGTTACTCTTAACTGTTGCTCTATTTATTCATGTATTTATCATGTGAGCATACTGCAATCTTATTCCCATTCACACCAATCAAATTGCATTTGCCAAAGACCAGTGTGCCTTCCATGTTACACTTCAGTCTTTCTCTGATAATCTTCTCTCATACTTACTGCTACTGTGTACTGACTCCCTTTTTAATTCGCAGTCTCCGTTTATTTTGTTTTGGTTTTTTTTTTTTTTTTCCTCCTCAATCCCGCTCCAAATTTTTGGTGTTAAATAAACCCTTTTTTGTTCTTCTGCCTTTGTGGTCATTTCTTTACATTTTAGGTGCTTGTACTTTAAATTTTCTACCTCTATGTGCCTTGCTCTTTTCTTCACTCTGCACAATTTCTGCTATTTCTCTGTGTAGATTTAGAACTGACAACACTTATATCTCTCAAGTCTGTCTCTATGTTATATATTCCTTTGTGCCTCCTGGCCGTCACCATTTGGATGGTCTGTAGATGAAATGAATAGACTAAGTGCATCTTTCCTTGTTTACCCCACATAGTGCTTTTTCAGTATTAACAACACGTATCATCTGCAATGCTTACTTTCCCCTGTATTTGCTGTTTTGTTTCATTCTGCATTAGTAGTACCTAGAATATGATGACTAAAATTTTCAATTATACAACAGAATGAATGAAAGAAATGAATAGAAAATTATATTGAATGTAAGATAGTTCACTAGAGATAGTTGTAGGCCATAACTAATATATAAAGAAACTTCTTACATATGTGATATCCATTTTACTTGTATTTGAATTGATTACAGGCTGCCAGTTTATTGCTACAGCTCAGACAGAAGTGGCATAGCTTGTTTTTACGCCGAATGAGAGCACCATCTAAACCTTGGTCTCAAGTCGATGAAGCTACCATACGAGCAATTATAGCTGTTTTAAGCACTGAAGAGCAGTCTGCTGGTTTACAGCAACCATCTGGAATTGGCCAGAGGCCAAGACCCATGTCTTCAGAAGAACTTCCTTTGGCTTCATCCTGGAGATCTAATAATAGTAGGAAAAGTTCAGCTGACACTGAGTTTGCTGATGGATCTACTGCTGCAGAAAGGTAAATCTGCAATTTTTTTTTAGATAGATACGTTTTCTCCAGGACAGTGAACTATTTATACTATTTCATTAAATATTGAATATTGAGTTTATTAAAGATATTTCTTATAAGTACTAAGGGAATAGAAATGATTTTAAGCAGGTGCTTATGATTTAATAAGGCTAGTCATTCAGGAAAAAACTAAAAATGTTGCATAACCAGAATTTATAAATTTAAAGTGTCTTTGGAAGATAGCAAATTCTAAAATGATCCATCTTAGTGGGCATGTGTCAGATGACATTTTTCCTAGACGCCTAGCTGACAGTGCTGTTTAAAGAACGGTTGCCCTACACCACTACCTACTGTCAGTATTATAGGCTAGCATTCCAACTGAAGAGTATGCTGCCTATTCAGTGGTGCATTGCATGCCTGCTCCATGTGAGGACAGCAGGCCAGAAAACACAGTTTTTTCATTCTAGCAAAACTGCAATTTTCCCACTTGCCATAAATTGTAGATTTATTTAAATCCATGGGTTAAGGTAGGGTGTTAAGGGTTTTTTGTTTTTGTATTTTTAATTACCTTTTGGAAGAGACTAGGTCAGTGCTACTGTGAGATGCCCAGCATATTGGGCTTGCCTTTTTCCATATTATATCATTCAATCTTATACCCTGTTTATTCTCTGTGAGTTAATAGTTACCTTTCATGGTTTGATTATATTCCTTGTTTTCACAGAGTGTTTTTAGATGGTATTAGAAACCTTACACTGCAACCAGAATATACTGTCTGATTGTACCACAGAGTACATTCTGTACATTTTTATATAAAATTAAAGAAAATCTTAAATGATATATTTATGGCATTTCTAGAATTTTAGAAAAATCTTAGAATTCATCTAAGATAACCTTTTATTTATTTTTTTCAACTCATTACTTTTATGTAAAATTCAAACCGTAGCAATTACCAAATATTTTTCCATGTAAACCTGGAATGTAAATAAAGAAAACAATTAAGATCACATTTTAATTTAACAAATAATTTAAAGTTCAGAGACATGAACAGGATTATATGTTAGATAGTTGTGCAGTTATTGCTCTAATATATAGATTTCTGTCTGCTCTAGTCCAGTATTCTTCTCATGTTAGCACAGTATGATTTTTAGTTTTACACAATACCATTTCTTATTTTTCAAAATGTGACTTACTTCACATTTAAATGTACCCTATAGTCTGTGGGGCTTTTGGGGGTGGTGGGAGATTGGAGTATTGGGGGGAGGGAGCGTGTGCGCATGAGAAATGTCAGAAATTGAAATTGGATGCCTTCTTTAGTATATTTCCACCTTCATTTTTGAGACTTGGTCTCTCAGTAAACTTACACCTCACATATTTGGGGAGCTGGGGAGCAAGATCCAAGGATTTGCTTCTCTGTGGCACCCTAGTTCTGAGATTAGAGACATGCTGCCACACCCAGCTTTCTATCTTTTTAGAATTCAGATCCTCATGATTGCATGGTATATCAATTTCTTTTATGTTGCCATGATAAAATACTTGACAGAAGGCAGCTTGCCCATCCTGGTGGAGAAGACATGGCAACAGGGAGGAAAGGCATGGCAGGCATGGAAGTAGGAACAGGAAGTTGGCTACTCACATTTCATCAAAGAACAAGAAGTGTAGTGAGGCATAAAGTCTCAGAGCTTGCCCCAGTGGCTTATTTTTTCCAATAAGTCTCCAGTTTTTGCTGAACAAGGTCACCAGTTGGGTACCAGTGTTGAGCCAATGATGACGTTTTATATTCAAACACAACATACAATAAGCACTCTACTAACTGAGCTGTCTTCCTACTCCTCAACTCTTTCTTATTTCTGAGTTTATTTATATATTTTATTATTTATTCATTGATGCTGAGGATTAAACCCAGGGCCTTAGGCAGTGCTATATCACTAAGTTACACTCCTAGCCCAGTTTTAACTTGTTTTTTTTCTTTTTGATGATTAATAGAAAAAAAATGAATTTTTCTTAAAAGTGTTTCATACATTGTATGACATTGGGATTTTGGATGGAAATAGCATTCTCTTTGTACTATAAACTTATATATAACTGACCTGTGCTTCTTCTTGCTCAAGAGTACTGATGAAATCTCCATCTCCTGCCTTACATCCACCTCAGAAGTACAAAGATAGAGGCATTTTACATCCTAAACGGAGCACGGATGACCGGTCAGATCAATCGTCTGTGAAATCCACAGACAGCAGCAGTTACCCAAGTCCTTGTGCTAGCCCCTCTCCTCCATCCTCAGGAAAGGTAGGGCAGCTACAGTCTGTCATAGAAGGTTCGCAGCATATTTCATAGTTGTAATTATACAGAATTATAACCATGTGCCTTTGTAATAACTGGCCTGTGTTCTAAATACTAACACTATATTTTAATCTCACTGATTAGTTATCGATCGCATATAGCTCTATACAGCCTATTTTTTTCTTCTTTATATCTCTAGAAGTTTTTAGTTTAAACAAGAATACTACATTGATAAAAATTTTGTTTTATAATTTTTTCAAGTGTTTTCTGTGGTTCAATGATTATTTTAAACTCATAAAATAGAAGACAGAAAATTTTGATATGGGATTGGAAACTGTCTTTTAAAACTAATGATGTAAATGGTTTCACATGTGCTTCTTTTTACTCATGGTACTGGAATGTGACTAAGAGTATGATGGTGAGCTCCATAGTTGTGATTCGATGAACAATGTCTGCTGAACACTTGCTAAATAAGAAGAAAGTGAATTTGTATTCTTAGGTTTTATTTTGTATGTAGGGGTATTTTAAATGCCTTTACTAAGGTATTCTTTGTTCAAAAATCTTACTAGTTTAAGCGATATTGAGTTGGCTCAGTGGATGAAAGTGCTTGATATTGAAATGGCTCAGTGGATGAAAGTGCTTTCCGCCACCCCTTGTGACTTGAGTTTGATTCCTGGGACCTGATGGTTGAGTGAGAGACTGGAGTCCCACAGGTTGTCTTTTCTATATGAATGTGCTGTGATATGAGCAGTCCCCTCTTCACATAAACAAGTAAATATAGAAATAGAAAAACTATCAGTTTAAACTGAACAACTTAGTGATTTTGGCAAATGTATCTAACTGTGTACTGACACCACAGTTAGCACCAATATCTCTGTTACCTTAGTAGCCCAGTCATCACTGTTCATTTTTCTTAAATATCTTGTAAGTGAAATTCTGCTTTTCTGTCTAGTTTATTTTACTTAATGCAGTACTTTAAAGTTCATCTATACTGTTTTTTTTCTTCAAGCAGCTTTTGATTTTATTTTTTTCTCCATCTTTATTATAAACTGGGTATTTCTTATTTACACTTCAATTGTTATTCCCTTTCCCGGTTTCCAGGCCAACATCCCCCTAACCCCTCCCCCTCTCCTTCTATATGGATGTTCCCCTCCCCATCCTACCCCCATGTTGTTATTCAGTACTTTATTTTTCTTGCGTTACTTTTGTAACAGAGTTTTGCAACCAGGTATAATGTTTAGAATGAGTATGACCACCATGGGCTCACTTATTTGAATGCCTAGTTACTGTTCTATGAAGAGACACGATGATCAACACAACTCTTAAACAAGAAATGATTTAAATGGGGACTTGCTTACAATTTCAGAAGATTAGTCCATTGCAGTCATGGTGGGGAACATGGTGGCAGACAGGCATGGTTACTGTGGTGGTAGCTGAACCAAAGGTAGCTTGAAAAGAGAGAGAAACAGCCTGGCTTGTGTTTTTGTTTTTTGAAACTTCAGTCCAACCTCAGTGGCACATTTCCTCCAACAAGACCACACCTAATACAGCTAATTCCTCTCAAACAGTCCACCAACTGATGACTAGGCATTCAAATGTATAAGCCTATGTGGGCCATTCTCATTCAAATTATTACGCCTTGTTTTAAAACTCTACAAGAGTTTAAAACTCTACAAGAAATAAACAGGAGTACTGAATAATATCCCTCATGAACAACACTGACAACAAAAGTCCCTTACAACAAAATTGGTGTTATTTTCTCCTTTCCTTGTGGTAGAATTCACTAGTAAAGACATTTTGAAATTTAATTATTTTTGAGAATTTTATAAATTCTACCCCTCAAACTCTCCACTCCTACAACTTCTATGACCATACCACTCCCTCTCAAATTCATGATCTCTTCTTCTATAACTATTATTACACATATATACACATATACCGATGTACATATACCCTATTATGGTACCTCTCAGGGGCTTTGTCCATGTGAAAACTGATTTTTGTTTATTCCACAGCCATCTACTGCCTACAGCACTCTTATCTAGAGACAAGGCCTTGCAAAATTATCCCCCCGTCCACATAGTCATGTCAGTTTGTACTTTTTTTAATTCAGGTCTTGGTTACATAACCATATTATTGAGATTTCATGGGTGGAGTAGATTTTCTATCATGTGTATAAGACACTATCTAGCAGCAAGCACCCTGGTTTGTATTGAGAATTTCTGTTTCTAAAAACACTGAAATATGGGAATATGTTTTTGTGCTATGGGGTTGCTTCACAGCATGTGACTGTGGTTTGCCTAGTGCTCTAGCAGGGGCATGGTTATGCCAGTTCAAGGTAGTTTCTGTGAGTGTGTGATGTTTGGAATTCTGGGGACTTTTCAGAGGATATATAAATGCTAGAACCTTAATAGAAGGGGCTGGTTGAGCAATTGGTGGTTGGATGATGTTGGTGTGACTTGTTCTGATTTGTCAAGTAGTCGTGTGTGAAGAGACAAAAAAAAAAAGAAATTAGATACACAGTGAAAATCAAACTTGTTCAAGGAACTCAACCCCTGCTCTCCATGAAAGTTGGCCACTTTCCCCTCTAACCTTTTTTTTTTTTTTTTTTTTTTTTTTTTTTTTTTTCTCCTACCTAGTATTAGTGAGTTGATATGCTGAGGAAGAGAGGTAGAGAAGGGTAAAAGAAAAAAGAACCCACAAAGTAGCCAAAACTCTGGCTATACTGGTCCCCTGTTGCTCCTAGAATATTTCTGCCCCTTCTTCAGGTGATGTTCCCTGAGCTTTAGGTATAAGGGTTTGTTAAAGTATCTTTTATTCTCCTGCTTTAATTGTCATCTTGGAGGCTTACTGGTGAATAAGCTCACCCTCCGTAGTTCTTTCTGAGCTCTGGCTGGCTGGTTTAAATCAGCTGTTCTTGCTGAAACACCTCTCCAAACTTGATTAATTCAATCTGGCTTCTCCATTTCTCCAGAATTGCTCTGCTTGGCCTCAAACTAACTCTAGCAATCTGTTCTGATCTTCTGACTCCTTTTCATTCTCTGGGCCGTTCTGTCTTCACCTGTGTCTAACTTGTTCTCTTTCTGCAATTTGTCTCTGTACAACTGTCCTCATAAAACTGCTTCCTTTCTTTCACACTGGTCTCTCTTAGTAGCCTCTTTTTTCTCTCTGTTCTTGTGAGAGTTCTGCATATCCTATTCTGTCAAATCTTTCTCTGATTCATCACTTTGTCACTCAGTTAGATGTCACTCTCAAACATGGGTGCTTCCTTCTATAAGCTTACTTTACTTTCATTGTTTGGGATTAAAAGTGTGTACTAAGGGCATGTATGTATTCCAGCCAGAGGGATTAAAAGTATGTGTTAAGAGCTGAGCCACACTATAACTAGAAAGTTTTTTCCCCCAGTAAATAACACAATCTTCAGGTTCACTGTGTGATCAAATATCCTGCAAAAGGTTTTGCATTGTATATGTATCATTTGTGACTGGGACTCCAACAGTTAGTTATTCTTTGCATTTTGACCAGTTGTGGATGCAAAAGCCTCTGGCTGGTGCAAAAAGTTTTTTTGGTGGGTTGAGTACTACCTTTATTTGTGGATATAAAGGGTAAGTGTTTAGAACCCAGGAACTATTGATGGGAGGTTTACTGGTCCTTGTTTTCTTTAGCTGTACTTAGGATTTTCTTTTTAATCATTGTTTTTAAGGAACTGGGTTTTGATATTGCCTCCTATGATTCTCGTTTTCAATTTATCAATAAATTCCATCTGCTTTTTAAAAGTCTAAGCCTATTATTTCTTCACACTAGTTCTCATATATACCCTTCCTCTTTTCTGGAGCTCTTGCTTGGTATCTGTGCGTGTGTCTATATCTGTGTATGTGAGTATATAGGATCACTCAATATTTCATAGTTCTTTTTAAAATTTTCTTTCTAATCCTTTCTCCCTCTTGGCTTCATTTTAGGTAATTATATTGCTATCTCTTCTGTGGAAATTTGGTCCTTATTCTTTCCATTCCCATGCACCCAGAAATAAGACTCAAAATATATTTTAAAATACCTTGGCCATATAGCTAGACTCTGCTCTGATTAGATCATAACATAAAATAACACACTTATTTTAATCTACATTCTGCCTTGTGGTTGGCTACTTGTGCTTATGTATCATATTTCTGTCTCATTACAGCTTCTGGGGCAAATCTCCTACATCTGGCATTATCCCAGAATTCTTTCTATCTCCTGGATGTTACACCTCCTATTTCCTCCCTAAGCCATAGGCCATCAGATAATCATTGACACATGACACAAGATTCTCTCTGTACTCTTCATTCAATGATACCTTTAGTTTAAGAGGGTAAACTATTCATTTTTTGTAATGTCATTATTTGCAGTTATTATTTTATGTCTCAAGATTCCCCTTGTGTCTTTAATATCACCTGCTATTTAAAAAATAATGCTTTTTATGGTGATCATGTTTTCCTTTACCTTCTAAAACATCATTCCCTTGATTTTTTATACGTATTTTGCCATTCTTGTCTACTGTCTCTGAAACCTGCTCTCAGTCTTCTTGTATTGATTTTTTTCCTGGTTATACATCCTATTCTTTATTTTTTTTCATATTTCTTATAAATTTCTTTGGCTGCTAGATTTTCATATGTGTGTGTGTGTGTATGTGTGAGTGTGTTCCCTTAAATAGTGCTAGATTTTGTTCTACTATCGAGGTAAATAAAAATTAATACTTTTTTAACTTTCAAAAAATTATTTGTATGTGTGCATGTGCATGTATAAGCTTGTGTGTGTGTGCACCCACATTCCAAGGCAACTATATGAAGGTCAGAAGACAACTTTCAGGAGTTAGTTCTCTTCTTCCACTATGGGTTCCAGGGATCAAACTTACATTATTATGTTTTCTTGGCATGCCCTTTAACTTGCTGAACTACCTTACTGGTTTAGTCCTTTTGAGGTTGGATTAAAAGAAATGCTACAGTAGGTTCTGAGGAGTTTTATTCTGTTACTAGTTTCTTTCTAGTACTAGGGTTTGACTCTTCTAAGGGCATGGGCACTTTATATTACAAGGTATCTGCTCTGGCTGAAGATACCAAGTATTCCCAACCACTTGTGAGATGTGGGAGTTATTTAGTTAGTGTGCTGCTTTCCTTCTAGTCTTTGCCTACTCACAGCCCATTTTATGTGAACTATTGATCAGGTCCGTGCCTAGCGACTCACTTTGGGGATTCTTCTGCAGTTCCTCTGGGACTTTGTATAACTCCTTTTTACATTGCTATACTCATTCTAGTCACTATGATGCCAGTGAGATTATCAGACTGTTCTGTTTTATCATCTTAAAATTGACTTAAGACAGTAAACTGGAATAATTGTCATTTTGTTTTCAGAATAGGAAGTTTTATAAAACATGATAATTCATTCTAAGTGTAAATTAAAATTAATAAAGTTACTTGGTACAATACATTTTAGCTGCTTTGGAAATAAGTGCTTCTTTTTGGCTTTTTGATTAAGCCATGAAAAGGTTTAGTTTGCATTTGTTGGATATTTGGTAACATTTACGTGTTTATCAAGTTGTTATTTATGAGAGCCTACTGTGTTTGAAAGGTCAAATTACCTTTCAAGAACTTATGCATTCTTTCATAGGGCTCAAAATCTCCTTCACCAAGACCAAATATGCCTATTCGTTACTTCATAATGAAGAGTAGCAATCTGAGAAACCTTGAAATTTCTCAGCAGAAGGGTATCTGGTCTACAACCCCTAGTAATGAGCGGAAGCTAAATCGAGCGTTTTGGGAGAGCAGCATGGTTTACTTGGTATTTTCTGTTCAAGGATCTGGACATTTCCAGGTAAGCCATCCTGAATCAATAAAATGGGCTTTGTTTTGCTTATAAGTTAGACTCTCAAGATCAGAGAAAAACCAAAACCAAAGCCTAGCTTTCCATTGTCCAAGAAAATTGTCTGTAATGGGACTGGTGGTGAGGTCTATTCCACATTTCTGCAAGGGCCAGATAGAACCCCTTTACCTTGACTCACTAGGATGTTCCCTGATGAGTAGTTCTTCCTTCTGACAGAAACTTTGGATCTGTTACTGGATTAAATACAAGAACCTTTGCCTTCGTAAATGTTTATATGGACTGGTAATGTTATTGACAACAAAAAGACCATGATTCTTTTTAGAAAAGAATTGAAATTATGTTATGTTGTATGAGTGTTTTGCCTGCATGTCAGTCTGTGCACCAGGTGCATGCAGTACCTGTGGAGATCCAAAGAGGAGGGAGTCAGATCCCCTGGAACTAGAGTTACAGATGTTCATAGAGCTACCACGTGGGTGCTGGGAATAGGTCCTAGGGTCTCTGGAAGAGCAGGTAGTGCTCTTCACCATTGAGTCATTGCTAACTCTGAAACAGTTTCTTAACATTAATTTGAATTTATGTATATCTGAACTTTAAAAGTACTGAATTATTTCATAGTTATAGTAGTCATAAATAAAATTATAGGCTTGCTTATTGTATTTTTATATAAATGCTGATTTATAAATGTTGATACATTACAAAGAAACTGTTAATATTTGAAATTATATTAGGTTAGAATTTGTTTATCTTCCAAAATTTGGTAAAGCAACACTTTTTGGTTCTTGATAAATTTGCATTATTTTAATATTAAATCTTTTCTTTAAAATTCTTTAAAAATAATTAGCCCTATCAGATATAGATATTTTAATATCATCTTTGCTCTCATCCTTTTCCCTCACTTTTGTACAGGGATTTTCTAGGATGTCTTCTGAGATAGGAAGGGAGAAGAGCCAGGACTGGGGGTCAGCTGGACTAGGTGGAGTATTCAAAGTGGAATGGATACGCAAAGAAAGCCTTCCCTTTCAGTTTGCTCACCATTTACTCAATCCTTGGAATGACAACAAGAAAGTACAGATAAGCAGAGATGGGCAGGTATATACCGACATCTTACATTATTTTCTTTTGATTTTGTTGTTGTTGTTGTTACTGTTCAAATGTATAAATATAAATTGTAGATACCATTATGCACATGAGCAACAGTGGTTTTGGTTTATAAAAAACATAAAAGTGTGCTTCCAGATGTCTTATATATATAATGTCTTTAAACATTTTGTTAAAATCTTGTTTTATGAAATCTCTCCTAAGACACTTGGTTAGGTTTCTGTTGTCTAGCAACATGTATGACCAAATCACCATCCTGCAGTTGTTTGACTGAAGCCTCAAACTGACAGCACTGTCAGCTTCCTTGTTGTTTAAGCACATTATATGAATAGCAGCCTTGTAATATTCTAGTGACTTCCTTTATTTCAGGCTCCTTTGCTTTTTTGATGCTGTCTTTGTACATTTAAACTAGCAGCACTATGAGAGTTAACAAATAATGCCATAATGCTATGCAGGCTGCATCATGTAGTCTGTTCTTACCAAAAGTACAGTGAACTCTTGATCCCAGTTTACATTAAGGAAGCATATTCCAGGGTCAGCTTTACCAAAATTATATTCAAATAATTTATTTGAAGCATTGTGGCTTACTTCAAACTACCCTGTGGTAAGAGTTGAGTTCTTTCTTTGTGCTCTTTAGAGGTAACACACATGCCACAGGAGGACCCAAAAAAAAAAAAAAAGTGGCCTTATTTTTATTCATGTTCTGATATTTTAATTTATTAATTTTGATTTAAAGTTAAATAATTTTTAAGGTAAGATTAGGAAGTCACTTAAGATGCTTTATTTTGGGGAGAAAGCCTAGAAACATCTAGGTTTCAAACCTTTAGAAGTTTAAGTTGAATGTTGTTGAATCTCCATTTCTTTTATTTTTTTTTTTGTGATTCTATATAGTTTCTTTTATTTATTTTTTTATCTTTATTAAATTGGGTATTTCTTATTTACATTTCGATTGTTATTCCCTTTCCCGGTTTCCGGGCTAACATCCCCCTACCCCTCCACCCCCCTTTTCTATGGGTTTTCCCCTCTCATCCTCCCCCCATTACCGCCCTCCCCACAACATTCACGTTCACTGGGGGTTCAGTCTTTGCAGGACCAAGGGCTTCCCCTTCTACTGGTGCTCTTACTAGGCTATTCACTGCTACCTATGAGGTTGGAGACCAGGGTCAGCCCATGTATAGTCTTTGGGTAGTGGCTTAGTCCCTGGAAGCTCTGGTTGGTTGGCATTGTTGTTCATATGGGGTTTCAAGCCCCTTCAAGCTCTTTCAGTCCTTTCTAAGATTCCTTCAACGGGGGTCCCATTCTCAGTTCAGTGGTTTAATGATGGCATTCGCGTATGTATTTGCTGTATTCTGGTTGTGTCTCTCAGGAGAGATCTACATCTGGTTCCTGTTGACGTGCACTTCTTTGCTTCATCCATCTTAGCTAGTTTGGTGGCTGTAGAGGTATGGGACAAATGTGGGGCAGGCTCTGAATGGGTGTTCCTTCTGCCTATGTTCTAAACTTTGCCTTCCTATTCCCTCCCTTGGGTATTCTTATTCCCCTTTTAAAGAAGGGGTGAAGCACTCGCATTTTGGTCATCCTTCTTGAGTTTCATGTGTTCTGTACATCTAGGGCAATTCGAGCATTTGGGCTCATATCCACTTATCAATGAGTGCATACCATGTGTGTTTTTCTGTGATTGGGTTACCTCACTCAGGATGATATTTTCCAGTTCCATCCATTTGCCTATGAATTTCATAAAGTCATAAAGTTTTTGATAGCTGAGTAATATTCCATTGTGTAGATGTACCACATTTTCTGTATCCATTCCTCTGTTGAAGGGCATCTGGGTTCTTTCCAGCTTCTGTCTATTATAAATAAGGCTGCTATGAACATAGTGGAGCATGTGTCTTTGTTATATGTTGGGGCATCTTTTGGGTATATGCCCAAGAGAGGTATAGCTGGGTCCTCAGGTAGTTCAATGTCCAATTTTCTGAGGAACCTCCAGACTGATTTCCAGAATGGTTGTATCAGTCTGCAATCCCACCTACAATGGTGGAGTGTTCCTCTTTCTCCACAACCTTGCCAGCATCTGCTTTCACCTCAGTTTTTGATCTTCACCATTCTCACTGGTGTGAGGTGAAATCTCAGGGTTGTTTTGATTTGCATTTCCCTTATGACTAAAGATGTTGAACATTTCTTTAGGTGTTTCTCAGCCATTCGGCATTCCTCAGCTGTGAATTCTTTGTTTAGCTCTGAATCCCATTTTTTAATAGGGTTATTTGTCTCCCTGCAGTCTAACTTCTTGAGTTCTTTGTATATTTTGGATATAAGCCCTCTATCAGTTGTAGGATTGGTAAAGATCTTTTCCCAATTTGTTGGTTGCCATTTTGTCCTAATCAGAGTGTCCTTTTCCTTACAGAACCTTTGCAGTTTTATGAGATTTCATTTGTTGATTCTTGATCTTAGAGCATAAGCCATTGGTGTTTTGTTCAGGAAATTTTCTCCAGTGCCCATGTGTTCGAGATTCTTCCCAAGTTTTTCTTCTATTACTTTGAGTGTATCTGGTTTGATGTGGAGGTCCTTAATCCACTTGGACTTAAGCTTTGTACAGGGTGATAAGAATGGATCGATCTGCATTCTTCTACATGCTGACCTCCAGTTGAACCAGCACCATTTGCTGAAAATGCTGTCTATTTTTCCATTGAATAGTTTTGGCTCCTTTGTCAAAAATCAAGTGACCTTAGGTGTGTGGGTTCCTTTTTGGGTCTTCAGTTCTATTCTACTGGTCTATCTGTCTGTCTCTGTACCAATACCATGCAGTTTTTATCACTATTGCTCTGTAATACTGCTTGAGTTCAGGGATAGTGATTCCCCCGGAAGTCCTTTTATTGTTGAGGATAGTTTTAGCTCTCCTGGGTTTTTTGTTATTCCAGATGAATTTGCAAATTGTTCTGTCTAACTCTATGAAGAATTGGATTGGTATTTTGATGGGCATTGCGTTGAATCTGTAGATCACTTTTGGTAAAATGGCCATTTTTACTATATTAATCCTGCCAATCCATGAGCATGGGAGATCTTTCCATCTTCTGAGATCTTCTTCAATTTCTTTCTTCAGAAGCTTGAAGTTCTTATCATACAGATCTTTCACTTGCTTAGTTCAAGTCTCACCTAGGTACTTTATATTATTTGAGACTGTTATGAAGGATGTCGTTTCCCTAATTTCTTTCTCGGCTTGTTTCTCTTTTGTGTAGAGGAAGGCTACTGATTTATTTGAGTTAATTTTATACCCAGCCACTTTGCTGAAGGTGTTTATCAGGTTTAGCAGTTTTCTGGTGGAACTTTTGGGATCACTTAAATATACTATCATGTGGTTTGCAAATAGTGATATTTTGACTTCTTCTTTTCTAATCTGTATCCCTTTGGCTCCTTTTGTTGTCTGATTGCTCTGGCTAGAACTTCAAGAACTATATTGAATAAGTAGGGAGAGAGTGGGCAGCCTTGTCTAGTCCCTGATTTTAGTGGGATTGCTTCAAGTTTCTCTCCATTTAGTTTAATGTTAGCTACTGGTTTGGTGTATATGACTTTTACTATGTTTAGGTATGGGCCTTGAGTTCCTATTCTTTCCAGGACTTTTGTCATGAATGTGTGTTGAAAATTTGTTTCCATCTAGACAAAATTGAGAGATAACCTGGAAATCTTTTGCCAGTTTGTTATAAAACTGTAAGATTTTTCACATTAAGTAGAAATCAAATTTAAATGTCGACTCTATAAAAGCAGAGAATTAGAAATGTTATTAACAAGGGGCTCGAGACCCCATATGTACAACAATGCCAAGCAACCAGAGCTTCCAGGGACTAAGCCACTACCTAAAGACTATACATGGACTGACCCTGGACTCTGACCTCATAGGTAGCAATGAATATCCTAGTAAGAGCACCAGTGGAAGGGGAAGCCCTGGGTCCTGCTAAGACTGACCCCCCAGTGAACTAGATTGTTGGGGGGAGGGCAGCAATGGGGGGAGGATGGGGAGGGGAACACCCATAAAGAAGGGGAGAGGGAGGGATTAGAGGGTTGTATGCCCGGAAACCGGGAAAGGGAATAACACTCGAAATGTATATAAGAAATATTCAAGTTAATAAAAGAAAAAAAGAAATGTTATTAACCATTTAATATTAGCAGATCTGACTTTGTAAAGGTGAAATTTAAAGTGAGTTTTTTGCCTTGTTGTCTACATATATGTTTACTGATTAAAAACTGTCAGCTCAGATATTGTTTTAATGATTATTTTCTCTTTTTCCTTGTCTAGGAGCTAGAACCTCTGGTTGGGGAACAGTTACTCCAGTTATGGGAGCGTCTTCCATTGGGGGAAAAAACTACATCTGATTGATATTCAGGTCATACAATATTCAGTTTGAGCACTATTCCCAGTATTTGTTATCTTTAGGATGACTTTCAGATTATTTACCTTTTTTCTTTAAACTTTTCAGAACTCCTGGCTATGGAAGAGCATTGTGCCTGTTGTAGCTACAGAATGCACTGATTTTTCTGAAAACCTTGATGAAGTGTTGTATGCCATGAGTGGATTTATAGCATAAAGTATTCCTTCAGAATCATCATCTATATGAATAGAGGAAAAGATAATTTAAATTTTTGTAGTGGTTTTTAGGAAATTATTATATAATGTTTGTTAATTATCTGTTTCAAATGAACAAAATAGCAATTTTGGTATTTGATACAACAGCACTTAATTTAATTTAATTTGAATGTAAGCATTTCTTTAAAATATTCAGTTAATGACTGTTGATGCCAAATTTTTTTCTTTTTGTTTTATCCAGATAGGGTTTCTTTCTTTGTGTAGCCTCAACTGTCTTGGAACTAGCTCTGTAAGACCAGGGTGACCTCGAACTCACAGATATCTGCCCGCTTTTGCCTCCTGACTGCTGGAATTAAAGCCTTGCACCACCACTGCCTGATATGCCAAACTCTTATTGTTGACTTTTTGGTTGTGAGCCTATCCTTTAATGGCTGAGTCATCTCTCCAGCCTTACTTTTTAATTCAGGAAAGTCATAGATATATCACTACATCTAAGAACCATTCTGGAAGATTCAGCTCTTAGGTTTTTTTCATTAAAACAAAAAAAATAAGCCAACACACTAAAAATTTAGATTATCTCTAAGTGTACATAAGGGCTATTCATTGATATTTTTAACCTGAGATACAGCAAAGAAAACAGAAGGAGTGCTATTTTCTCTGATTACAGAATGAGATAAAATCTGAAGAAAGGTAATTTCTCTCTACTTTTGATGAGATCAGTGCTTAATTTCATTCCTAATCTTGTCTCTTTTAATCTTACGTACAATATACTCATCCTTTTTTTTTTAATTCTCTGAAGCAACCTTCACATAACTATTATTACTATTATGACCTCTTTGTTTTGCTACAGAAACCCAATTTAAAATAACTAAAATTTATGGAAATTCATACAAGTTTTAAAAAATGCTCAGCAGTTATTGATAGCTTGGGTACAGTATATCTTTGAAACTAAAGCTCTCACAACCCATAATTCTTTATGTCTTTTTCCAATTATTTTTTAGTCTTTTTCTCTCACCTATTTTATGTCAATGGGGCATTTATTTTTCTAAGTCTGTGTTAACTAAGTCTCATGTCTCTTTACCATCTCAGAGTTACTTTCTTTGATTTCTTTACCACCATTGGTTACAGGTTTTGTTTTTTTGTTTTTTTTGTTTTTTTGTTTTTTTTTTTGATACTCTTTGAAGATAAAGTAGAAGTGTTTATCCTTAAACATCAGACACGTCTTTGTTACTGAATTCTAAATGGAGAGGCTTGATGGTACTTTTCATAGCATTTGAAAATAAATTTAATTTAAAGATGAAAAGAAAACAAATGTCTTGTTCAGTATTTGAGGGCAAAGATGTGAAAAATCATGGATTGGCATGAAGCCTTGAGAACTCTTCTACTTTCTCTGAGAAAATGTATTGATGCATTGCTTTAAGATACCAGCTAGAACTTTTGCCTATATTAGAAATTGTGATGTATATATGCATATATAGACATATATACATATATATATGATATGTGAATGCATATATGTACACACACACCCACTCATTCATACACTTTGAGACATATCTGTAAAGCTGAGCCAAAGTAAATTATGCTTCATTGTATGTGTATTACATTTCTTTTGAAACTTACAATTTTCCTGAAAATGTATACATTTTTTAAGGTATATATGTAGAGGTTTTCAGGATTCTAAATTTGGAAGAACTTTTAAAGAAATAAAACTTGTTTAAATGTTTCTTGTTTTGTAATATCTAACCTTGTAAATAAATGATGGGCTTGTTGGTAGAGTGGATATAATTTGAATGTAATTAAAGTACTGTCTTTTGAAGAAATGAATTTTAAGTATACTTATTAAATGAAATACTATAAAGTTATTCAGATCTTGTGTACGTACCATATCTTTTCCCCCTCCCGTGTAGCAACATTTTAATTATTTTATAATTATAGTCTTTATGGGGTTTTTTGTTTCAAACTTGCATAAGACTAAAGTGTAGCCATAACTAATAATAATTTCTGAGAAATCAATGAATTTCAGTTACCTTGAAGAATATCCACCATACATATGTCAATAACCTTCTTTCAATGGCAAAAATGTCAAGAAGTGTTTAGTATAAAACCTTTAAATACTTTAGCATAAAATTGGCTGACAATTAAATATTTGAAAGTGGAGATTTATATGCTGAACCTTTTTGTGAATATTGAAAGAGTATCTCATCTTCAAAAGCCAAACCTACCAAACATGAAATACTTGCTGTTTGTCAGTTATCACTTTCCATATCTTTGTAGAAAATAGTACCTGAGAAACCTGATATCCGTCAGTCCTTCCATTTTTGACAGAATTTTAAATGTATTATTATTAATTCATTGAAAGCAGTTTATAACCCTTAATTGATAATAAATATTTATTTTCTATATTTTATACTAGCATACTAAGATATATCAACTAGAGTTTTTGCTACTTAAGAGCTTATATGCTTGAACATAGCAATTTTGTTTTGGGTAGTATAACACAATTGAATCAATGTAGATTACATGTTGCTCTATCTTGAAACGTACACTTATACAAGCATGTCCTATTGGGAACTCACTGAATTCGCCTAGAAATTTTGATTCCATTCGTGAAAATTTTTCTATATCCCCAACAGTCCACTTATTACTATTGCGGCCTATTGGGAACTAACTGAATTCACCAAGTTACTTAGATTCGGCTGACGAAATTTTGATAAATCTTTAAAAGTACACATATTACCTGGTCCTGCTAGTGGGAACTAACTGAATTCACAAAGAAACAGTGTTTCAGGTCGTTAAAATGTTGCTGTATCTTGAATAGTACCCTTATTACATGCGAATCCTATTGGGAACCTACTGAATTCACCATGATACTTAGATTCCGTTCGTGAAAATGTTGCTATATCTTGAAAAGCACTCTCATACAAGCATGTCCCATTGGGAACTCACTGAATTCGCCAAGAAATTTTGATTCAATTCGTGAAAATTTTTCTATATCTCGAAAAGTCCACTTATTACTATCGCGGCCTATTGGGAACTAACTGAATTCACCAAGTTACTTAGATTCGGCTGACAAAATTTTGATAAATCTTTAAAAGTACACATATTACTAGAGCCTGCTAATGGGAACTACCTGAATTCACAAAGAAACAGTGTTTCAGTTCGTTAAAATGTTGCTGTATCTTGAATAGCACCCTTATTACATGCGAATCCTAATGGGAACCTACTGAATTCACCATGATACTTAGATTCCGTTCGTTAAAATGTTGCTATATATTGAAAAGCACACTCATACAAGCATGTCCCATTGGGAACTCACTGAATTCGCCTAGAAATTTTGATTCCATTCGTGAAAATTTTTCTATATCCCGAACAGTCCACTTATTACTATTGCGGCCTATTGGGAACTAACTGAATTCACCAAGTTACTTAGATTCGGCTCACGAAATTTTGATAAATCTTTAAAAGTACACATATTACTAGAGCCTGCTAATGGGAACTACCTGAATTCACAAAGAAACAGTGTTTCAGTTCGTTAAAATTTTGCTGTATCTTGAATAGTACCCTTATTACATGCGAATCCTATTGGGAACCTACTGAATTCACCATGATACTTAGATTCGGGAAAATCTTGCTATATCTTGAAAAGTACCCTTATAATAAGCGTGTCTTATTACAAAACACTTATTACAAGTACACTTATTACAAAAATGTAGTATTGAGAACTAAGAGAATCTACAGAGAAAGTGAGTTTCTGTTCATGAAAATATTGCTATATATTCACATTTATACTAATAACAATCGTGTCCAACTGAGAATGAACTGAATTTAACAAGTGAGATTCCATTCGTGAAAATTATGCTAAATCTTACAAAGTACACTTATTACAAGGGCTCCTATTGAGAAGTAACTGAATTCGCGAAGAAACTAAGATTCCACTAGTTAAAATGTTGGTCTATCTTGAAAAGTACACTTACACAAGCATGTCCTATCGGGAACTCACTGAATTCGCCTAGAAATTTTGATTCCATTCGTGAAAATTTTTCTATATCCCCAACAGTCCACTTATTACTATTGCGGCCTATTGGGAACTAACCGAATTCACCAAGTTACTTAGATTCGGCACACGAAATTTTGATAAATCTTTCAAAGTACACATATTACTAGAGCCTGCTAATGGGAACTACCTGAATTCACAAAGAAACAGTGTTTCAGTTCGTTAAAATTTTGCTGTATCTTGAATAGTACCCTTATTACATGCGAATCCTATTGGGAACCTACTGAATTCACCATGATACTTAGATTCCGTTCGTGAAAATGTTGCTATATCTTGAAAAGCACTCTCATACAAGCATGTCCCATTGGGAACTCACTGAATTCGCAAAGAAAATTTGAGATTCAAGTCGTGAAAATTTTTCTATATCCCGAACAGTCCACTTATTACTATTGCGGCCTATTGGGAACTAACTGAATTCACCAAGTTACTTAGATTCGGCTGACGAAATTTTGATAAATCTTTAAAAGTACACATATTACCAGGTCCTGCTAGTGGGAACTAACTGAATTCACAAAGAAACTGTGTTTCAGTTCGTTAAAATGTTGCTGTATCTTGAATAGTACCCTTATTACATGCGAATCCTAATGGGAACCTACTGAATTCACCATGATACTTAGATTCAGTTCGTCAAAATTTTAATATGTCTTAAATTGTACCCTCATAACAAGCGTGTCTTATTGTCAACTAACTGATTTCGGGAGATATTGAGATCCCATTAGTGAAAATGTTGCTAAATCGTGAAAAGTACACTTATTACAAGAACGTAGTAATGGGAACTAACAGAATCTGCGGAGAAACTGAGTTTCTGTTCGTGAAAATGTTGCTATATATTCAAATGTACACAAATTACAAGCGTGTCCAACTGAGAATGAACTGAATTCACAAAGTAACTGAGCATCCGTTCCTGAAAATTTTGCTAATTTTTTGCTAAATTTCCTCATCATGATAGAGATATTTAAAGAGGAACTGACTGAATCAGTTGAAGAAATACAGGAAAATACAACCCAACAAGCAAAGAAAGTTTAAATGGAATTTGGCAGATGAGTGTGTTTATATTTCATCATCATGTACATGTATAAAATTCACAAAGAATGATTTTGTTAATTTTGTAACAAACACTTTAAAACAAATTATATAGTAAAGTTTATACTACAAAAAAATTTATTTTGCAACAGAGGACTTGTATTTCAATATATTTCCAACATAATTATAAAATAATCTAATTATAAAACAGGCAACTCACATGAACATGGAGGTGAAGAAGTGTTCCAGTCATTGAACTATTTAAAGCTTATCTCAATATAAAAGCTGTGTGTGTGTGTGTGTGTGTGTGTGTGTGTGTGTGTGTGTAGAAAACTGTGCTGTACTAATTTCAATAGTGCTGTACTAATTTCAATAGGCGTATCCCAATAGACTCAGGTGTTTGAATGCTTGTCCATTAATGAATGATATTCTTAGGAGGTGTGGCCCTATTGAAGTAGGTATTGCCATGTTGGAGGAAGTGTGCCACTATGGAGATGGGCGTATATTGTCAGTGTGGCGCACAATTTTATTCTGCTGCCCGAGAATCAAGATGTAGAACTCTCAGAAGTTTCTCTAGTACCATGACTGCCTACATGGCACCATTCTTCTCAGCATAACATAATCTACTAAACCACTAAAACTTTAAGCCAGCCCAAATAAATCTGTCTATATAAGAATTTCCTTGGTTACAGTATCGTTTCACTGAAATAACTGTGATAAAAACTCTGTGATATTGGTACAGAGACAGGCATGTAAATCAGTTGAATACAATTGAAGACCTAGAAATGTACCCACATATCTCTGGTCATTCAGAGAAGTTACAGGTTACAAAACTTAGAGAGAGGCACACATGCAATCTATATGATACTCTCTCCTCTCTCTCTCTCTCTCTCTCTCTCTCTCTCTCTCTCTCTCTCTCGCACACACACACACACACACACACAAATAAAACACAACACACACATGCACACTTACAACAGTAGTCTTAAGCATATTCAAAAAATCAGGAGAGCAATGGCAATGACAATATCTTGATAAAATCCTGGAAGATTTAACTAAGAAACTGATAGATTTATGTAATAAAAGACTCAATATATCAGAGAATTTACAGACACAAAACACAAGATGATTACAAGGCCTTTCATGCCTATATTGATTTTCTGGAATAATATTGTGAAAATGGTCACCACATTAAATATAAGATAATGATTCAAAGCAAATTTCTATCAAAATTGTGTAATTATTTTCAAAAATTGAAATAAACAGTAAATTTCTTATGGAAACATAAAAATTAAAACACAGGAAAGCCAAAATAGTCCTAAAACTGTAAGAAGAGTAGACATAATACGATCCCAGATTTCAAATTATACTACAAGGTTTTGCAAAAAAAGACTTTAAATATTAATTGAATTTAAGGCCCCCATATAAGTTCACAGTCTTGGAACTGTGTTAATTTTGACAATATGGTAGAAAATACAATCTGGAATTCACAATATTTTTAACATGTAGATCTAGTCAAATTAGACAGCAGTATGAACAAAAATCAAAAATATGTACACATATCTCATCCTGAACAAAACTCACTTCCAAATGATCAAGGGTCTTAGCATGTGGCAATGAATCTAAGAGAGGATAAAAAAAGAATGTCTTTGAACATAGGCATGTAAGGAAGCATTTCCTGAACAGCAACTCGGCCCTGTACGCATGGGTAATAACAGCTGATGAATAATATCATTTTAAACTAAAATGCTTGTATGCAGCACTGGACATTATTCAAATGAATGAACAGGCAGCCTACAGAAGGAAGAAACATAGTTTCTAGTTGTATCACTGAAAGAGAGACCGTATCTAAAATATATAAAGAACTTACAAAACTAAATATCACAGAAACAAACAAACAAACAAAAATAGATGAAGCATGGGGCAAACAGAAATTAAATGAAGAGCTCTAAATAAGAAACAACAATGGGAAGAAATATGATATCTTCATCATCTTTAGCCAGCAAGTAATGCAAATTGAAATAACATTTGATTTTATCTAATCACAGTGAAAAAGGCAAGCCAAAGAATAAATGAATGAAAAACATAAGGCAAACCAAATGACAAGATAGGCAGGCACAATTGGGGAGATATTTAGGTACATTCTTACATTTTTTTTGTTTCTGTTTTTTTCCTTTAAACACTCTTTACCAGCTCTGACATGCCTCCCTAAGAGGCAGTGTGACACAATTCCTGCCCCTTCAGCATCTCTAGGTCATAGATCTCCATGAACCCCATGTATGCTAATGACTACTGTTGGCCTGAAACTAATCAACTATCTCTTATATTTAATTTTCAATCTTTCTTTCTGGGGAATATATATCCCTCAATACTCTGACCTACTCCATAATAAATGAAACATACACCTTCAAGAATAAAGAATGGAGGTGGCCATGAGGATATGGAGAAAGAAGATCGGGCCATCTGATTAGCCTCTAGAACTACGGGAAAGGATCTAGACTATAGAAGCACAAAGGCAATAAAAACCTATATGGTTATTTTTAGGAATATTACATAGCCAGACTTTTCATTGATTTTGAAATTATGGTGTGATCCATGTATCCTCTAGTCCAATGACTGCTCTATTAATTAGCAAGGGTAAACTTGGGGAAATCAAAGATATAGAATTAAAGTGGTCTCACGAAAAGATACAGAGAGGAATAGAAGAAATCTATAAAAATAAGGAAATGATAGATGGATTATCTTATAAGAAAAAGGCTTGTATATGATCTTGATTCAACCAGTATAAGAAGGAGTGTATTCTGAGCTATGGAATTGGTAAGATAGCAAACAAAGATTGGAGAATTTAAACATGATATATAAGTATATAAAAGTACTGCATTATCCTAGCCACTTGAAGGATTGGACATAATATTGCATTGAGAAACATTAGAGAAAGCTCGCTGCCTTTCTTGCATAAATTTTATAAGAAATGTTTTCACTTAATCTAACATCTTTTTTTTTTTACATGAATATAGCTGCTAAAGACTGCTGTCTGCTCTACAGGAAAGAACAAGAGCTATCTATGCCTAGCTACCGTTGAAGAACAGGCTCTGTAAACATATTAGAAAAAGTGTTTTGGCTTTGTGTTTAGTTTCTGTTTTAAAGAAAGTGGAATTAATGATCCAGGACTCATAAAATTTACATAAATTCAAGAATTTCCAAAAATATTATTAAATAATACTTGATGATATAATTTTAATAAGTAAGAGATAATGTTCATGCTTTCTACTTGACAAAAGCAAAGAATGGGAATGGAGAATGATAAAAGAATGAAAAGGGAGTAGGAAGGAAGGGGAAGAAGGAAGAATGATAACAAGCTTCTGGCAAAGAGAGAGCATGTGAACTGACAGCTTACACCTGCTGTTGACTTTGAATCATTATTAAATTAGTGCTGCTCCCATTCCCCACTTTTTCAGTACCCTCTTCATGCTGAGGATGGACCTAAGAGTCTTAAGACCACAGTATAACTTGGTTTGGTCATCCTTTGAACCTGTCCTAAGTCAGACCATTCCTGTTGATGGATGATGATATCAGCTTTCAAAGCTTTCTTGTTACATATATTGGTTAGGATGATTATATTTTATATTCCTACATCTTTTAGTATATGTCAAAATTAATAAATTGTAAATCAAATGAGATAGAATACAAGTGGCAAGTCCACTGCCAGTGAACAGGCAAGAGTGAGAGAGATCCCATACTGCTCAGTGAAGGTCAAAGCCAAATATCTCCAGTAAAAACATGTGAATTTTAAATTTGTAAAATTGTCTCAATGGTGTAGAACATAGACATGTATACTTTTAAATCCAGCACTGTAAAGACAGAGGTGCATGGACCCCTGTGAGTTCAAGTTCAGCCTGGCTTGTGGTATATCCAGATGTCATTTTTATTTATTATGTATAAGTACACTGTAGCTTTCTTCTGACAAACCAGAAGAGGACATCAAATCTCATTACAGATGGTTGTGAGTAACCATGTGGTTGCTGAGATTTGAACTCACGACCTCTAGAAGAGCAGTCAGTAGACTCTTACCCCTGAGTCATTTCAACAGCTCTCCAATAGACATTTTTAATTAAAGCATACCTTGATTTGTGCTATGTTCATTAAAAATAAACAATATACTTTGTTCTTTTGGCAGTAGCTAGTTTTTCATTTTATTAATGATAAGCTCAGTTTATTATCATTAATGTTTCAAATATGATAATCAACAAAAACATACAACAAATCACTGTCCATTAGAGGATTAATCTATAAATCTATGTACGGAAAGTACAACTGACTATAGAAATAGAGCTACAAAGACGCTAGTCAAAAGTAATATTCTAAGTGTTGGCAGGATGGCTTAGAGGGTAAAGGCAGTTTGTATCAAGCTTACAAGCGGTGTTTAATCCCCAGAACATAATGAAAGAAGAGAACTGATTCAAACTAATCATGCTCTAATCTCAATAGACATACTTTGACACATAAGCTTAACCACACACATAACCCAAAAAATGTACAGATAAATACAAAATAATAAAAATGAAGATTTATTATTATAAGATAATAGTCTTTTTTAAATTCTATCTTGAATTTTTTGAAAGGATGAGAAAAAAATTCCTAGTATAAATATAGACATTGGGATTTACATCTCATCCTTATTGTAGAACATGGGACATGCTTCTGAAAAATCATGACTAATGTGTCAGGCCAACAAATATTATTGGCGTTAGCATTACAAATGAAGGGTAAAATGCCAGATTCTGGAGAGTGACTGAGTAGTGACAATTAGGCAGAAGACACAGTTATTCTGAGTTCATAGAAAAAGAAGAAAAAAATTTGAGGAAAAGAATATGTTTAAAGGGGGAATACACACAAATCCCGCAGGGAAGAGATCTGACCACCCAGGAATGCAGACATCCTGAAACTGCAAGAAAGACTGCAACCTCTGCACACCTCTGTCCACATCCATGGTCCAAGGGGAAACTACACAGTGCTTCTGGACACAGGGATACAGGAACAGACAGCCGGTGGTACCCACAGTTCTGGTCTGTGCCCAGGACTGAATTGAAGTAGCCAAAGAGCTCCCTGCACCCAAATCCAATGGGGGAGAGAGCTACAACCTCAGAAGTGTGGATACTCCTGAGAAGTCAGATGAGACTACCCTCTGCCCTCAGTCCAGACCCAAGAGAGAATCGCATACTGACAACTGTGCCTGATGGGTGCAAGGACCTAGAAGAAATCAGGGGCAGGATGCTTTAATTCCTGACCACGCCCAGACTGGAAGACAGCCTCCAGGAGTGCTGACACACCTCAACTCAGAGCACCTGTTCTCAGGAAAGACTGAAAGAAAATAGTAAAACAGTTCTTTAGGAGTGCTGACAGAGAGGCCTACAGCAGGGTCAAGTCACTCTCAGAAACAGCAAGGCAAGCAAAGACCAGAGACAACCCAATGGCTAGAGACAACCACAGGAAACTAAGCAACAGAAACCAACATGCTTGGCATCATCAGAGCCCAGTTCTCCCACCAAAGAAAATACCAGATATCCAAGCATACCAGAAAAGCAAGATTTAGATTTAAAATCACATTTTTTGATAATGATGGAAGACTTTAAGAAAGACATAAAGAACTCCCTTAAAGAAATGCAGGAAAACACAAGTAAAGAAGTAGAAGCCCTTAGAGTGGAAACACAAAAATCCCTGAGAGAATTACAGGAAAACACAGCCAAACAGGTAAAGGAATTGAAAATGGAAATAGAAACAATAAAGAAAGGAAGCACAAAGGGAGTCAACCCTGGAGATAAAGAACCTAAGGAAGAGACAAGGATCCATAGATACAAGCATCACTAACAGAATATAAGAGACAGAAGAGAGAATCTCAGGGCAGAAGATACATAGAAAACATTGACACAACGGCCAAAGATAATGTAAAATGCAAGAAGCTCCTAGCCAAAAACATTCAGGAAATCCAGGACACAATGAGAAGATAAAACCTAAGGATAATAGATATAGAAGAAAGTGAAGACTGCCAACTTAAAGGGCCCGTAAATATTTTGAACGAAATTATAGAAGAAACCATACCTAACCTAAAGAAAGAGGTGCCCATAAACATACAAGAAGCCTACAGAACTACAAATAGATTGGACAAGAAGAGAAATTCCTCCCATCACATGATAGTTAAAACACCAAATGCACAAAACAAAGAAAGAAAATTAAAAGCAGTAAGGGAAAATGGTCAAGTGACCTATAATATCTATAAGAATTACACCAGAGTTCTCACTAGAGTCAATGAAACCCAGAAAATCCTGGACAGATATCATACACACCTAAGAGAACACAAGTGCCATGCCAAGTCAATATATCCAGCAAAACTCTCAAGAAATTTGTCATGGCTTAACAGAAACAACATGACCCATTGGATAGAAAACATTGGGTGTGTGATGCCTCGGAAAATGTTCGTCATTTTATGACTCAAGACAGACAAAATGCCATTAAACGTTGTTTTGAAGCATCAAATTATAACTGTTCAAATAAATATGCATTTGCTTTCTAAATCTACATAAAAATGGAATTTTATAAAGACAGGGAAAATAACTCAAAAGATATGTGGAAAAATGTTTAGTATAAATCAAGCCAATCCCTAGCCATTCTTCATTATTATTTAAATTGTGAGTGTTGACCTACCAAAACCAGGAAATAATACCTACCCAATCAACTCCTCTATGCATCCAGTTCAAAAATAAGTAAACTGAGGTTCATGCCAGCTACGTACATCATATCTACAGTGTTCTACCCTCATAATTATTCACTTCTCTGGTTTTGGCTTAGTCTGTTAGAATAGAGTCATGGTGTTTAGGAAATGCCCCGCTTTGTTATTAGTTTAGAAATCCACGGGTGAATTCTGTGAGTCGCTTAGCACATCCATCTCCCACGATGGAAGAGCTTTCAAACAAGCTTGTTCCCCAAAAGGCTGGAAGATGAGGGTCATAGAAAAATATCAAAGATCCGCACAAGTAAAAGGACTGTGTCCTAAGTCCCAGGAGCATGAGAGAAAGGTCAAGTTCATATGTTCAGCCATGCGTGTCTAATAGAAAGTCCTTCCATGCATTAGGGGATATCATAGAGGTGCCCTGAAATATGCCTAACAAACTTTTTATTAATTCTGTTAACATTTTATACATGTTTATTGTACATTAGGATTGCTTTCTCTCCCAACACCTCTTTTTAACTCCTTCCCATTCCTGCAAGTCTGCTTCCGTTCCTAAAAGCTCCTTTCCCAAATCCTTTAGTTGTTGTTGCTGTATTGTGACTCATTTAATTAACCAGGGATATCTGTGTAAGCACTGGGTTCAACTATCTCTTGGTGTTTAGTGGGGCAACCAGTGGGTATGCAAACCAAGAATGATCCCTCCTTCCTGAATCTATTAGTACCAAAAAGTTCAGCAACGAATTGAAAAGTTCAACAGGAAATCCTGAGTGCCTTCCTGTCTGTGCCTGACTGTTGATGGGCCATTTCGGTGTTTTTTTTAACTTTTGTCTTCTTCTCCAGATCATTGTACTTCAAATCCTGATTACCTAATGACTATCTTGTCCCCATAGTTCAACAAGGGCATCTGAATATTCTACCATGGCTGTTGCAGCTGCTACTGCCATCCAAGGCCCAAATACTGACTTTAAAACTAAAAATGGCAGCGTTGCTGGTCCCAGTACCATGCCACCACCCTCAGCTGGCTCACCCTTTGATAAAGGTCAATGTTACAATGCCTTTGACAATTTTCATATCAGTCTTTGATCCTATAACATTTCCTGAGTGGGCATAGCTTTCTCTCTAGTTTCTCTGCATACACTATGTCAATATATGCCTCAATATACCCTCCAGCCACCAACTAGGATCTATTAACTGTCAACAGCACTGACATAATTTGGAAACCTACTGTGTAGGTTTAATCCTTGCTTTCTTATTTATTAAATGTATTACTTTTGGCCACTACATCGGAATTTTCCTCACCCTATGAGAGTTACCCCAAGCACCAGAAAAGAACCACTAGGAAGTGTTTAAAACTTGTTGTTGGCCCATTGTAAAGTGTCAAGTAGTGTTAGACGTTGGTGTTTTGCTAAGATGGCAGGCATTAATTTAACAGGTGGCAAGCTCAGAATAGATTTTGCTCGTTGTGGCTTTTTATTGAATTGATGCTAAAAGATATAATTAGTGTGACAATGTCAACATTGAGGAGACCTGGTGAAAAGACTGTGAAGTGTTTATGATCTACAAGTATCTATGCATTGCTTTTCTAAGATCGAGAAGGTCAAAAGAAAATGAAATTAGGTGACCATAGGCCCATGTGCATCATCTGTGTCATAATGGAGGAATTAAGGGATCTGGAATGATATATTATATAATGGTGGCAGATATGTAAGAGGACGAGTTGCAGCACTAGACCAAACCAATCATCATGTCCACTTATAAGGGCTTAGTAGGTCACATTTGACCACTAGTTAGATTTTTGAGTTGTTGGGAGAAATTCTAATAAAAAGTCAATCCTTCCTAAGGTTACAATCCATGATGGTTATCAAAAAATATTCCTTAGCAATCTCTTCCTATTCCTTATAGTATAGACAGTATATATCAAACTGACATATTCATAGAACAAAGTCAAATGAATACATACACACACACACACACACACACACACACACACACACACACACACACACACACACCACCCTCATTAGGCTCTTTGTTTCTTGAAACATGGAATCTTCATTCATACTCTTTTATATTAATGAAAACTCTACAGAAAAGAAAACAAGGGACATAATATGGAGAGAAAAAGAAACATGTAAAAGAATTTTCTTTAATGGGCAAGATAGTAAAGTCAGATGAACTCAAATCATATTTTTTGCTACAAACCTATTTTTTATTCCCAAAGATTCTGG
The DNA here is from genome assembly GCF_011064425.1 of Rattus rattus. NCBI lineage: Eukaryota > Metazoa > Chordata > Mammalia > Rodentia > Muridae > Rattus > Rattus rattus. The sequence continues at coordinate 229,593,773 of NC_046155.1, read as the reverse complement.
TTATTCTTCTCTAGTTTCCACGAGGTCCAGCAACATAGTTCAGTGGAATGTGTTGATATTCAATACAGTAAAACCTACCACTTTGAGCACTTTACTGGACAGAAAACATGGCTGGATGTGTTGGAACCTATGAAACTCAAAAAGTACATTTCTTCTTTCTTGCCCCATCCACTTTGTAAAACATAATAGCCGTCGTCTCCTGTAGTCCATGGTGCTTAGTCTATATAGTCTTATTTATTGAGGAATATATGGGCGTGTCTATTAGAATGCAATAAAAGGCATACCGTGTTACCACAGGCAGCTAAGTCTTTCTAAAAACAATTCACACCAGGAAACACTAGCTAAGATTTCAAAAGACCATTAATACAAATTGTGTTTCCTCCGGGCATGTGTCGTCTTGACGTTGCAAAGTTCATAGTTGTGAACCTTACATTTCAAATAGAAAAAAAGAAATCAATGTTTTTTAAGTAAGCTTGTATTTTGTTCTGGGCTGCATTCATAGCTATCCTGAAATAATAGTTCTCACTTGCTTTAAAAAGCTGCTTTATCATTACCTCAACTCACCTCAGTTCAGTTCTGGAAGCTTCCACTGTTATGTCCTATTAGCATGTACTTGATATATTTGCCAGTCGGTTTTGAGCTTGCTAAAAATACTTCTTGTCAGACCTTTTGGACAAGGTCTGCTTTTAGGGAAAGTGGCCTCCAACATGGAGTGGATTCCCATCTCAGTCAGCTGCCTTCCCCACTGCACCTTCTGTAAACAGTGTTACCGTGGTCATTGTGCCTTTGGAATAGATTCCTCTGAAGAAAATTGACTAAATGAAGAAAGCAGGAAAATATCTATATTCTATCCAAGTGGTAAGAAAATGTTCAGCTTGAGTTAAAATGGGAGGTAAAGGAGGAAAGAAATGAGAAGGACATTAAAGGCAAATGGCCTGGAACACCACTATGGAGACTTAAATTCAATCAAGGAGTAGGCTGGTGATCCCAGGCAACTGTGCTGTATCAGAGAAAATACCCTTTTTTATATTCATACACCAGAGATGTTGTGGGGGAGAAATGTGGTGGACCCAAGTCTCAACAACAAAGAGGACAGGAGGACTCCACTGGGCAAGACTGGTGAGGTAAGAAAGAGGGATACACATGCGGCTCTTGTGTGCACAGGCCCGCCCCGCCTCCTGAAACCGCCTTTCTTTTCAAGTAATCAAATAATCGTGAACCAGTAATGGTGGCTGCAAAACCCTTAGGCCTTAACTCAGCAGGAGGAGTGACCTCAGTAGGCGGTTCAAATCTGGAAAAAATCAAGAAAAAGAAAACCAGTTAGAATCTTGTAAAATATTGTGCTGATCTACCTGAAGCAGCGATGTCTTTTTGTGTTGAGTTTTGAAGGTTCCCCTTCCCTTCTCCCTCTCTACCCCACTCCCACACACGGAAGGTTTCCCAGGGCCTTACCCCTGTTTGCATTAAAACTCGGTGCCAATTAGCTAAGAGCTAAGATGAGAAAGATAACCTGTTCTGTGGACAGCCTCCTCCGCACTAGACCTGACTAATCCTATCACCCCTTGTAGAGACTCCCGGCAGAGTTGTGCAATATAGAGTAACTCCCTCTGAGAGAAGATATCTGTTTTGTTAATTACACAACCCCTGCTCACCATTTTCCATTTTTGCTTGCTAAGCCACAACAGACGTTGTTTTAAAGACAGATCCAAGATGGCATCATTCTGCATTACAGTATATCATGATTCTAATTCCACTGAAGTGCTTGCGATGATTTTTGACCTGTGCTGTTTCTTGTTCTCTCCTGTATCCTGAGGTTTTTGTTTGTTTTGCTTTTTTCTTTTTTTTCTTTTTGGTTTGTTGTTTTGTTGTTAGTTATTGTTGTTTGTTAGGGCAAAGGGGATGGTTCTTAAGATGAGGAACATCCGTGGTTTTCCCTCACTGAAGATATTTTTCAATGTGCTAGATTCTAGGGTTTGCAAGCAAGAGGGTTTCTACTATCCATACTCTAGGTACAGAACTGTAACATAACCAAAACTCTAGTCTAGAACTGGGAGGTCCTGTAAGCTTCTCTAAAGCAGATCTAAGTTTAGGGGGTAATAGCTGTGTTATCTCTTAAAACACTCTGTCTGAGGTCATAAGGATAATAAATGCTATTGCCAATGGAGAGGAAGTTTCTTATTGTTGTTGCTTTTTGGTTTTGGGTTTGCTTTTTTTTTTTGTACAAACCAGAAATGCATATTTTGATGAGTGGTTAAAGCATTTAGATAGAAAATATTTATTTATTTTATTTTATTTACTTATTTGCTTTGCTTACATTCTTTGCCCTGTATATGGTGACATAGATCTAAAATCCCAGCATTGAGAAGTTAAGGCAGGAAGATCTAGAAGACATTCATGTCCAGTTTGGCCTATGAAACTAATACACAAGAAAAACATAGCAGGTAGAAATGTGAGTTTCTACAAAGTTATCCAACCTATAAGTTACACAGATTAATGTTTATTGCATTTATACATGGATGCTTCCCATGGTCTCCCATTTATCCCTCTTCATTGTTCTCTTTGCCCAACCCTCTCCTCTCCCCACATGATCCATTCTCCTCCTAGCTAGACAAATGTAACAACACTAGACCTTGAGTCTACTTACCACTGAACTCAAGTTAGTAGGCATTTGTTAGAAAATCTGAAAAAGAAACAGGAAAACTTTCTGAATGAACTCAGGGACTAGTTCTATAAACACAATTGCAGGGGGAAAATCTGCGACATCATAAAATAATTACTCATATTTTCTAAGCCTCTTCCAGAAATTTCACTCACAAGTGTTTGTCCAAGATAATGAGAGCAGGCACTGTAATTTTCATCCCTCTTTGACAGTTGCTGAAATCAAGGTACAGAGTGGTTAAGAAAATTTGCAAAGGTCAGACGGCTAGTAAATGGAGAAGGTCAGATGCAAAGAGATAATATTCTGTCTGTCTGTCCAGGAAGCAGCAATAAGAAGCTAGAATCTGAGGTTAGAGGTTATAAGATATTGATCCCTAAGACATCCAGTTATCAAATTATTTTAACATGGCTGCCTCACTTAGGAAAGTGTGAATGGATATCCTGTCTGCAGTACAGAGGTGGATCAGACACCCAGTCGTTCTCTTCCTCAAGAATGTATTGTGTCTCACTCACCAGGCTACCTCCCTAAAGTGTCTCATAAAACTGCCTTCTCCTGTGCATAGGCAGGGCTGAGTCTGCTTTGTGTATCACAGCCACGACTCAGGAGTCTGCCTCTAGTAATCCACTCTAACTAGTCTCCATAGTGCTTTCCACAGCAAATCTTTAAGAGATCTATATGATCAGACAGGGTCACAACATTCATTATCTTCTCTGGCACAAATGTTCTACCACCACGGTGTCCTGCCTCACCTTCCATTTCCCTTTTAGACACTTTCAGATCCATGCCACCATCTTCAATACTCTAAAGGCTCCTTATTTTATTTTTCCCTCTATGGTGGCTTGCTCTGCTTAGAAAGTTTATCTCACTTTAGTCTCTAGAAAATACTTCATCATCATCATCATCATCATCATCATCATCATCAAACCTCAGAACAGTATCACCAACTCTTCTAGAACACTATTTGTGATTCTTACCCATAAGCTAGGCTTCATGAATATATTTCTTTGGAGGTAGAGACAGTGTGTAGTATTCTAAAGTTTAAAAAAATTCTAAAGGGTATCTGGGTTGCTGGTTTTGCCTTCTGACAGAAGCAAGTTAATTGACTCTTCTCTGCCTTATTCCTACATGTGTAAAGGAATATGTATTTGTTGCTTGCGGGACTGTAGCAAGATACCTCAAACTAGTTTGCTTTTAAAAAGCAGAAAAACGTATGCTGTCACACTTCTAGAAACCAGACTCTTATATTGAGACAATAGGAGGACCATCGTCCCCTCTAAACCCTGGAGCAGGCCCCTGTGTTCCTCATTGCCTCCAGCTTCAGTGGCTTTGGGCATTCTGGTTTTGTGGCTGCACCACTCCAATTTCTGTTGTGACCATGGTGCACCCTCCCTCACTCTGTCTTTTAGAAGGTTGGTTTTTCATTGGCTATTGCTGGCCACTTCAGTAATTCAGGATAACGGTTTATCTCAAGATCTTTTAAATTTAACCATACTTTCTAAGACTCTTTATCTAAGTAAATATGCATCCCATGTTCTCATGATTTAGGAATCAACATCCATTCTGAGAGTTAGCAAAGACATTATAGGTAGTTTATATCCTCGCTTAGCTTTTATGGTATTTGGCTCAATCTTAAGAAGAATGATATATGTAAAAATTTTTGGGAAAGTATCAATAAATCAATAAAATAAAAAGTGACAGTTGTTATTAGCATCATATGTCAATGATAAATATCACAGAGGTTTATACACATATGGCACTTTTAGATCTTATTTTCCTAATTTAGGAATTAGATTTCTACATTTAAAAAAATGTTCTACATACCTGACATGTATTTGCTAACAGCAAGGGTTTAAATAGGTCATATGCTAATTAATCTTCATCTCTAACAAGAAAATTCAATTAACCAGAATTCCCATCCCTTCTAGCACATGACTCTAAGCCCTGCTTCCAGAGGGGCTTCCTCAGAAGGGGAAGATTATCCACACCAACAGCATAAAGTGCCTTTCTCTTTTGCCAGTACTCAAATAATGAATGATTTCATCAGAAATGAAGCTGAAGAGGTCAAGTGTGTGATTATAGACTCGGAAAAGCTGGGAAATCAGCCATCAAATAACTATCTACCCCACAAGATTACAGACATGAGGTTGGCCCAAGAGTGACAAAGAAAATGACTTCCCCAAGTCATTCCTTAAGGAAATTGGAATCCATCCAGAGTCTTTTCCAGTTTTTATTCTTAGCAATGATCTGTTTCATTGTGGGGCAGTACTCAATGTAAAAACAAACAAAAGAATCAATACTACTAGTGTCATGGTCTGTTTGCAAGAAAGGACAAAGTCAAGAACCCGTTTCACTGATTCAGCAAAATCTCATTCCAGTGAGTGTGTAATATTCTATTCCAACAGATCCATGTAACGATATAGATCAAGCCTTATAATTTCTATTTCACTTATATTTTCAGCATGGTATGCCTGTCTTATTTGATGTATTAGTTCCTTTGGTCACTCTTCATCTGTGTTCACGTCCTTTTGCTCTAATAAAATGAAGAAGTCACTAATTCTGTTGTATTCCTGAATTCTTCCACACTTATGTTCTTTGCTTCTTGGACACCTTCCTTTATTTCTACATCTCCAAATCTGGTCTTCCTTGTAGACTTAATTCAATTCATGTTATTTATGCCATAAATCCCTATTGGCTCCCTACTGACTTGACATTTCCTGTCTCTGAAATCCAATTTCACATTTCCTACACCTCCCTTATTGTATCAACCATTTCCTAGATTGTATTTATTTATGCTTCAACTTAATTCACACCCTTCCCACTGCCAGTTTATTAGAATGCCAAAAACATTCATAAGATGAGTTAAAGCAAAACATATTTGGTAGAAGGTTTGTTACAAGCTGTAGACTTCGACATCTCCACAGAAATTTCTGAGGAAGTTAAACATTACACATTGTCATCCCACCACCACCAATCTACATTTGTAATTCTGAGAGATGGAGCCTGCAAAGGAAGTCAGTAAGAATAAAGCCAAAGCTCAGATAGGAGATCCAAGGCGTATGAGGTAGCGATAGTAAAAAGTGGAGTTGGGATAGTAACACGAGTGAGTAACAGCAGCTTCAGAATAAGCAGAGACAGTGGTAGAGCTGTGAAGATGATGTCAAGGGTGAGTCACCAAAGGCCCACCCTCCCCAATCCTCCCTCAAATGTTCTTGGGGCTTTGTTGCTCCAGATGATCATTTTAGCTATTGTTTACCTGAGACTGACTCCCCAGTGATTCTTGTTTTATTTACTTTCCTGAAAAGGAAATAGTGACCAAGAGGACCCGAGCCCAGAGAATACAGCACATGTCCTAGCAAACTGCTTGTACCCTGCTTCCTCACTTAATCCCCACAGCCAAGTAGTTGCTTCCTTGTACAATTTTCAGGGGCTCCCTCCTTAAACCTCTTTTTAGAATCAATCCCGGCCGAAAGGGAGGAAACTGAGACTCAGAGAAGCTGGAGACTTCCTGCCTAAGTGGAAAGCTGCCCAGTAAAGGGAGCAAGATACCCATATCATTCATACCAGGATCTGTGCTCATATTAATGCCACACAGACACACACGCACATGGCCACACACACACACATGCACACACACACACACAGAGAGAGAGAGAGAGAGAGAGAGAGAGAGAGAGAGAGAGAGAGAGAGAGAGAGAGGCCAGTGATGTCTTGTAGCTAGGAAGTTTACATAAAAAACAGCTTGCTCCCGATGTATGAAGGGTTTATGCTTAGCATATTAATTGCATCCTAAGTTCAAAATGCAATCAAAAATTTATTTTAGGCCTAGAGATACAGATAGTAAGGAGCAATTGCCTGACATACCACACATAAAAATACATTAAATACCCTTAATCTTCCCAACATTAGAGGTAATGTTAGACTCCTTTAATCACAATTAGAACTCTTAGAACAATCTTCAAAAATATCACCTAACACAAAGCCTATCTTTTAAATAAAAAAGCATTGTGACTATCGCATGCAAATTGCTGAATCTCAGGCAGAAAGTAGAGAATAGTTATTCCATAGTGAAACAACTGAAGCCTGGGAGTAATCAAAATGGGTGGCTCACCATACTGGATGTGTACCAGGCTCTATCATAACATGAAGGCCATCTGTGTATGTATAATACTGAGAGTAGGCAATTAGGCCCTAGTTAGTCCACCACTTAATCTTCATTTTAACAAGAAAATTCAATGATCAGAATTTCCTTCCTCAATGACACAACCTGACCTCATTTTGATGAACAGCAGTCAAAACATCAAAACGTTAGGGAGCACCTAGACTTGTAAAATACTGCATGTGGCATTCAGTCTATATTATGAGGAGTCAAACATACCTGGTTAAAATTTGAGCTTCTAAATTCGTTGGTCATAACCCTTTGGACAGGTCGCTTACTGAGTGAGTCCCCTCTCTGAGACTCTATCTAGAAAGAGATATTAGGTTCCCATGTCTACTTCAAAAGAATTTAGTAAAAGTCAGTGATAAAATATATATAAACCATGTAATGAAAGCTTGCTACAAAATGATAATTTGCTATATATTGTAGTTGCTATTATTTTTCAATAGAAAGTATTATAACAATTACGATCATTTTAATGTATCAAATACTGTCAAAAGCAAGATGGAAAGTTAAAAACCAAATTAATGAAGGACCACTTGTATAAATGGAGGATACTTTATATATGTAGAGCTTTGCTCTAAGAGGGGAGAAAATCACTGGAAACATAAGACACTCAAAATTAAATGTTTTTTAAATAAAACATAAAAGCAAAAACCAGCTGCCGCTGGAACTTCGGTCCGGGGCATATTTGATTTTGAAAATGACAAAGAGGCAAATTGTCCTTCAATTCCCAGGCTGCATAAGAGCGTGGAACATGATTGCTTCACTAACGCCCACTTGAAGGATGGATGATGCTTAGAAACAAAAGATATTGTATGCTGGACACACAGCTTTGGAACCCTCAGACAACAGGGAATTCTGCAGCCACATCACAAACAATATTGCTGAATGTTCTTTCCTTTTCCAAATTAAAAAAAACAAACAAACAAATAAAAAAACCAAATTATTTAGCTGATATAACACTCTAGCCAAAGGCAGAAAAAATCACCTAGTGCATGAGACCTCAGTATATTGCATTACCACGCCTATTATAGCCTCTATAATGCATCATAAAAACTAATTTCCTTGTAGAGGAATGTCTCATGGGGGATATCTAGAAATCAAGCCCAGGATCTCTTGTCTACAGGACATTTTAAAACATGAGTCAAATATAATCTTTTAAAGGGTAATTTAAAATTAGTAAAATAAAATAAAAGTAGACACAGGAAACAGGTCAGAAGAGAATCAAATCAACTACCATGAAGCACACTACCTGTCATTGGTCATTTGTTCCTCACATATATGTGTTTGCAGAGAGGAAGTATGACAATCGGTTGGATTTTGCAATGCAAATTTCCAGGAGCTAGCTTATAATTTGAGGCCAGTCAAAAGAGGAAGTAGTTTGGAGCTTTTCCAGCATATATGACCCAGCTGCCTGGGAACCTAGATGCTTCAACCAGAAAGGAAGTCTGTTGTTTGAGGAAGTGGTGGTGTTCTAAACCTACTTGTGGTACTGGAAATACTAGGATGGGAAACATCTAGCTTAACCTTCCTATACCATTCTCTCCATCAGGCAACAAGCTGAACCAATACCCTGATTTTTATACCACTTGATTATCCATTACATTTGATATTCCCTGTGCCCAAAAGAGGCCTGCCCCACCACAGCACCTGCTGACCCCTCTTAGGGCACTCAACACTGATGCTACACACCTCTCTACCAGGAAGTGTGTCCTAATCATGACCCAGTGCAGAGCTGAGAGGCTATGCTTAACAGGACATCTGACCTGTCATGATACCTACTTTACTATTTTGGTTTTCATTTGCATATTAATCTCAATCTCTTTAACAAAGGGGAGATGGGAAATCATATTCTAAAATAAAATAAAAGAACAAAGTGTTTGGTTTGTGCTATATTTCAGGTTTTGGTAGGCATCATGGCATATGGCTAGGTCCTAGAACAGGGTGAGGAGCAGTTGTAACAGTAGGCATTGAGGACTGCAGGTGTGATCTGTCAAGATGCTTGTATCCCACAAGTGTGTGTGAGCTTCCAGAATATAGACGGACCTCAAGATGCTTGAGGTTGAGGAATCTGAAGAAATCCTTGGAAATAAAAGTCATGATTAGATTGTTTAAGTTTGGATGGGCGATGCATAAGCATTTGTTTCCTCTGATAGATACTTCAGGCTGAAATGGGAGGAGGAAAAAATCATCGGTGCTAAATCCCAAGGCCCTAAAATCCAGGAAGGAGGGACAGTATATAGCTAAGGATGGAAACTGTGGCCAGCCACAAAGGTGCAGATAATATGACCAAAGGAAAAGGTCGGAATGCACAGGTACCATTTCAAGGCTGAAGCTGTCCAGAGAAAGGCTTAGGATTTCCCATTACAGGTCCTGTAGGTAGAATTCTACCCTGACTACAGATCTCCAGTGTGTGCATCCATGTGCCTTCCCCTGGCATCAATCAGGACATGAGCTGGTAGATGTGGTCTAGATGTGTATTGGAGGATGGACAGGTAGGAGGCTGGATCAATGTATGAGCTGTGGGATAGTGGGTTAATTGTTTCTACAGGATTACTCATACTGTGTTTCAAAAAAACGACACAACACATCAGGCAGTCTGTCGCCTCAGCTGGGAATCTAGATGGAGGAATGGGAAGCACCGATACAAACTCGATTGTTCTCTGGAGCCCAGCCCCAGAGGTGCAGCTCCTCAGTGCAAAGCGTGGCCTCCTTCTCTAATCTCATCCTTCCTCACTCCGTACTTCACACTTGTCTCCAAGGATGACTTCAGTATTGTGCATATGAGGAGTCCTGAGAGAAAGCGTTCTGAACTCGGACTGTCTCATTGGTTCAGAGTGGGGACATCCAGGTATCTATATTTACAAATCTATGCATCTATACATACATATACATATGGAGAGAGCAGCAGGGGGATTTCAAGCAGCTGGCTCATACCAGTGTGGGAGCTGTTGAGTTCAATATCCTGCCAGCAGACAGTTTGGAGACTCAAGTGAGATGATACTGAGCTTCAGTCTGAGGGGGTGAAACTCAGGCGGGATTTCCATGTTACTGCTTGAAGGTACAATTCTCTCACACAAAACCTTAGCCATTGCTGTTAAGACAGCTGTTCTGCATAACATTACATAGCACATTACATCTGCTACATTTTGGGGCCAAACTGACCATTGCATGCATATATGTATATGATGTATATGAATGATATGTATATGTGTATGTCTATGAATGATATATAAACTGTATGTTTATGTGTAGATATATATATAAATATGTATATACATATATATGTGCATATATACTATATATATTTTTTAAAAATGTTTATGGGTATCTGTCTATTTCCCCATATAATTCATCTCTACAGTCTCATCAAAGTTGTACATAAAATTAACCAATGTGGTCTCCCCTATACTATCTGGTAGAAAGTTCTTATATTAGATAAATAATACAAAGTGGACTTAGCTGTAGTCAATTTCTCTGGCGGCCCCTTTCCACATTCTGTCAAAAGAACACTGTCAGGGTAAGATCACTGATAGTGTATAAAGTGTAAATGGGGTGCAAGCCAGCCACTAATGGTCTTCTACCTTATCCTTCAGATAGGAATAAGGCACTTGATTAATGCAGCCTTGCACCCAGTTACGAGCCAGCAGCTCGTGCATCCTACGCCTCCTTAGGAACCCAAAGACTATCTAACCACATAGAAAGAAAACTGGCTGCTTCATCGTGGGATGGGGCTTTTGTCCTAGCTTGCCATTGCTGGCTGGACTGGGCCATTCCATTGCCAGGTTGCTTGCTGTAAATCTCTTCCCAGCCCCAAGTCACGTGCTTAGCTGTACTTGCATGTCATGGGAAAGCATTCACACACCCCTTCCCTATGTGGGCCAAGGGGAAGCTCCCAGCATAGGCTGTGGGAAAGCCCATCTGGGATGCATCTATCTTACAGGCTGGCACCGACGGACACTCTAGAGACATTGCTGTTTGACTCACTGACTCACTCATGTCTAGGCCTGAAAAAAAAGAAAAACAGGTTTCTTTCTATTGTTTTATATTTGTTGTTTTAAAACAAGGAATCTGTGGTCTTCTCCAGAGGTCACACATTCTTCATCTTTGGGGCTTAGGTGGGAGACAGACAGGACAGTCTATTAATAGTCTTTTTCTTCATTGGTGAAGCAGAAATACCAGTCCCTGCACAAGGATTCCACAACATACTGGGGACTAAGAGGGAGCTTGGCATGGAAGTATGCACTGAACGTACTTCCTTACCATCCCATTCTCTATCGCCTTCTCTTGTTGGAACACAAATTCTTACATGTAGTTTTGCTACAGGCAATATGTATGCCAACAATATGGCAACTCCTTGACACAATCATTAGTTCAGACCAGTTAGTAGACAAGGACACTGGGTGTCATTTTAGTCATTTTATTTCACTCTTGTCTTTGCAGTGGGTTGGAGGAGACTCCATTCCAAACTCATACATTAGCTAGTACACTCTGACCTTTGGTCTTATATCCTAAAAGTGTATTAGGGAAAAATATGTCTAGAAATGTCACCACACTAGCCTGGACAGGCAGGCAAGAGAAGTCATAGGTTTGCTAAGGTTTGGATACAAAGAAGGCCATAGAAGGAGCAGGAGGTAGGAAGTTTGCAGAGAAGCGTGGGGTGGATGTGAGAGCATCTGGAGAGCATTAGATTATGGACCAGTTGGGCAGAGGGGAGAAAAAAAGGCCATTGCACGAGAAACCAAACATCAGAGAGTCTATAACACTCTAAGTATATATGATCACGGGCCTCAGGGACAGGTAGATGCAGATGAGACCTCACAGAATACGTAGCACCCATGCTATCACTCCAATGTCCAGACAGCCAGCCTCTTCTTCCTGGAGAACTGCTGCTGACTTGCAATTGATCTGTCTGTTTTTGACCTTTACACCGCTTCAGCCTTGTCTTCTCTAAGCAGCCGGAGAACCAGTAGCAGCATGAGTCAGCTCATACCATCCGTCTGCTCAAAAATCCTGCTGCGATGTTCTGGAATCACTCAGGGAACGTCAGATTCATCACAGGGTTCTTGCAATATCCTCTGTGGGCCTCTGTGACCTGCCTTGCTGAAGGTGCTTACTGTTCCAGCCATACCAACTGCCTGGGCCAGCTACTTACATTCATCTGGTGTTATGTCAGCTATGGGACTCTTTCCCCCAATGGCCCTGTTCTCAAAGTATTCTTTTTTCCAAAGATTCTATTTCTCTACTCCTTCTTTGAACCCTGGACAAACTCAGTAATCTCTATGAATTCTGTTTCCCGCATCCTATTTGCTACTTTATTATTTATTATTATCTTGGTGGTGATGTAGGCCTTATTTTTTTTTAATAACCTGCATTTATTCCACCACTGAAAAGCTCTGAGAACAGTTCCTGACAAAGAGAAGTTGATAATTAATAAATTAATAAATTGAAATGCTCTAAGTCCTAGCTTAAATTCCCACCCTCCATGACCTTCATATCCCGAGCACGTAGATCAAGCTTTCCACTGCTTGTGTTTCTCAAAGCAAAAGTGAGGCATTTTGGCTTGTCCCTCATCAAATCATGATGAGGCTTCACTAAGAGAATTGTATATGAAAATCTCTGGCATAAAGTAGACTTTTTAAAATGTGAATTTTGTTCACAGATGGTACTAGAATGTCTAAGAAAAGAAATCTGCTTGTTTTGATATTTTCAGCAGAAAGAATCAACAAACATTTGTAAACACCAGCTCGGCACTGAGCCCAAGAAGCATGCGCGGACAGAGGGTAACTGCCCTAAACAAGTACCAAAGCCTTAAGAGCAATAGAGCCAATGGTTGTGGGTTACACTTCCCAGGAGAAGTATTTAGAAGGTACAGGAGGAAGGAACCAGCAGATACCCTTGTCTAATGCGTATTCAAACTAACCAGACAGAGAAGATACTACCAACAAGGCAGAGGACCTCGGCAGTCTTCACCCAACTTCCCTGGGGGGTGAATCCTACTCACAGGACATCAACAGAACCAGGGCCTGCCATTATTTGTATGGTAGCGAATTGTAGCTAGCAACTTGCCTGGATTAAGAGCTAGCTAGACAGCTAGTGAAGTGTATTTGTAGGGGCATTTGATGGAGTGTTTGTAGACATGACTGGGATGAGAGTTGGTAGAAATAGGAGGGCAGGGATCTGCCTTTGGTGTCCGTGGGTATCTGTGCACTATGCAATTGGCTGGAGATGAGAGAACTAACTAACTCTCTCTCTCTCTCTCTCTCTCTCTCTCTCTCTGTGTGTGTGTGTGTGTGTGTGTGTGTGTGTGTCTGTCTGTCTGTCTGTCTGTCTGTCTGCCTGTCCCCTGACACTCTTCTTGTCTTTGGGAATTACCTCTCCTGCTCTCTAGTCTTTGAACTCCAGTGCTTGAGGTCTCTGAGTCATAAGACCTTTGGCCACCGACAGAACAGCAGCAGTGGCTTGCCTGGTTTCGAGGTCTTTGCACTGGCATGAAGCCGGGCTACCAGCACCAGCTGCACTCTAGCCCTCCAATGGACTATTATGGTGCTCTCTGCATCAATCCTCACTTGTACACATCTACATTTTATGTCTCTGTCCATCTTGTTGGTGCTTTCCCCAGTACAGTCGATTTTACCTGCAATCCTTCCTCAGATTTCATCTGCTTTCACATGCATTGTGTGTGTGTGTGTGTGTATGTGTGTGCGTGCGTGCCCAAGTGCTATGCACACACACCTACATAGTACTGAGATGTTTGTAACATGAAATTGAATAGTAAAAGACAATTAAAAAAAACTTCACAAAGCTGACAAAAGTATGTTTATTTCTCATATCAGGATGAAGGAATAGATTTAATGTAATGTTACAGATAATATCATGAAACACAGACAGAAAGCCATGAGACTTACCTAAGTGGACACAGCTCTTAGGAGTCAAGCTTGAACTGCAGGTCTCTGACATTACCTTAGGATGGCAGCAGGGTGAGGCGCAGGGAGGGCGGCAGCCTTGGGAGTTAGTGGGCTTTGTCCCCACATGGAATTTACTACAGACAGGTTTGTTGCTGCTGCTGCTGCTGCTGCTGTTGTTGTTGTTTCCCCCCAAACAACTGATAGCTGATTTCCTTGAATTTGCCAGAACCTTGGAGCTCTAGCATATCTTTTTTTTCCCCCTCAGGAAAAAAAGAGGCCTGTTTCCCCCAGGAAGCTCTGCTGTTCTTACACGGCCAGTTCTCAGTCACCTCTTTGGGCTGCCAGCTAGACTCCTGCAAAGCAAAGAAAGCGAAAAGGTTTCAAAAAAAGGGGGGGGGCATGGAGAAGGCTAAGCAGCCTGGGAAGAATCATGGGGAAGAAAGTGACTGTTGTCCTTCTCTCTGAAGCTCCCTTTTGTTGCCCAGTCTCACTGAAAGCAGTGGGATTTGAACCTCAGCCAAGAGACAAAGGGCTTTTTTTGGCTAAGAGAAGCAATTGTGGTCACTATGGGCCAAAACCGGAGGGAAGCATTTTCTGTGGTAACAGGGGCCTAGCATTGGTGCCTGCAGGATGTAATTTAAGGCTAGGATGCACCTGTTCTATTTTAGGCAGACCCATGTGATACAGCCACAACCCAGCCCCCACGACCTCCAAAACTATTTAGAAGCATCACTCATTCCGGGCATTCATTTTCTTTATCTCTCACTTTTTTGGCTGTACAATTTAGTAATTAAGAATATAGCCTTGAGCTAGTTATAGTGTGCACACCTGCAATCCCACCCAGCAGGAGGTTGGGAGAGGAGGACCCTGAACTGAAGGCACCTGGGGTACCATAGCAATACCCTGTCTGAAACCAAAACCAAAACAAAGGTAGCCTTGAAATAGGAGACAGTTTCATCAATGCATTTAAGTATCCACTCACGGTCTGGCACTTCTCCATAGTATTAGGGCAGCAGGGAGTCAAGCCCTCTCCTCAAGGTCACCAGTAGCTTGAGAGCTTGAGAGCAGAGCGGAAGGAGTGTGTATTGGGGGCGTGGAGGTGGAGAGTAATCATGACAACTAAATTACAGGGTATGCTAGAGTGTTGAGTCCTGTGGGCAAAAGACAGTGTGTAGCAGAGAAAGAGATCTAGAGAATGATGGACCGAAGCCTTTGGATACAGTACAGCATTAACATATGCTTATCAAGGTAGGCCTCACTGAGGAAGCCTCACATGAGCAGAGACTAAGGCAAATGTGAGGGTGCGTAGGCCATGTGCAAATGGAGGAAGAGGAAAAATCACAGAGTGAGTGAATAGTTAGAGACAGGATTATAAGGAAGGAGCTATGCCTGTTTTGCTCACAGTCAGTAGTGAAGTCCAGGAGGTAGGCACAGAAAAAGAGAAGAATGGTGGAATGTAGTCAGAAACTTGTTTCTCATTTCAGTTCCTCCACGATTTGAATTCTATATACTCCCTATCTCTGGTTCTCATTACACCCTTTATAGGGCAAAACATATGTTTAAGAAGATGACCAAAAGGTTTCAAAAAAGGGAGCATGGAGAAGGCTAAAGCAGACTGGGAAGAGTCATGGGGAAGGAAGTGACTATTGTCCCCCTTGCCTATGACTTCTATATATGACATTCCCCCTAAACTTTCCTTTGGGTCTTTGGCAAACTCTTCTTCTTGATGGCAACCCAACCAGACATTTTTCTCCAAATACACACAGCACTTGAAAGTGGATGTTTATAATGGCTTAATTTTGGCATGCTCTGACATTTCTCTGCCTGTTGTTCATCCCTAGTAATTCTGAAAGTTATTCTGCTTGTTTAGATAATACTAATTCCTGTAAGAAATTGTCTCCATATTTTGGTGGATTAACAAAATAAAAGTTTCTTTCTTTAATGAGAATGTAGTATGGGCTGTCTCCCTTAGTAGAACTCCGTGTACGGGTTCAGGGATCCCATGTCTCTCCTTGTAGCAGTCTTCTGCTTCTCATCAGACAAGGAAAAGCATGATAGAATGACTTGAATATAAATGTTTTTATATTCCCTTTTCATTCTGAATATCAGTAAGCTGGTCTCTCTCTGTACCAAAACAACAAGGAGGTGTAGTTCCCAGCTGGACAATTCCTTCCTGGAGTCTGCTCTAGAATATTAGAGAAAGAAAGACAGAATGGTACATGGATGGAGTTAGAGATGAAAACGTTTAAAAAATTGATGATTCATATTATAGTATGCTTCTGTGCTGGGAATTACAAATAGATGTAGCTCACATTGATACAGATATAATTTTCAACACAAAGTAAAACATTATATCTATAAATACATACTATAAATATAATAGTTGCTTGTTTGTTTGCTTGCATAGGGTCTCTCTATTTGCCTCTGATTGACCATTGGGTAGATCAGAATAGCCTTGAACTTGTGGTCTTCTTCCTTCTACCTCCTAAGTACTGTGATTATAGGCATCATCTATACCAGCAATGGTCTTTGTTATCTTTAATAATTTACTTTTAATTTATGAGTTTATTTTGCTATATGTATGTCTGTTCTCTGTAAGTATGCCTGGTGTCCAGGGAAGCCAGAAAAGAGCATTGGATCTGCTGGAATTCAAGTTATGGTTAGAAGCCTTTATGTGGATGCTAAGAGCATAACCCAGGTCCCCATAAGAGCAACATCTATCTTAAGCAGCAAAGCATTTTCTCCAAACTTGAATTTTGCTTTTGAAGATGGGAAACTTGGTTTAAACCATTAAGGACTAATAATAAGTTAAACTCCATGAGCACTGATTGTCAAATGGACCAAAGAGTTCACATGAAACATTTTTGCAAGTTGATAAAGTTGTTGATCAAAGCTTGAATCTATCTAGGCTTGTCTAACTCTCAAGTTCATTTCAATTCCATCTGCTACTACTTCAATGATTTCTTCATCTTTCATGGAATCTTACAGGATAATGGATGCTAACATTTAAGAAGTACTTCTCCAGAGAGAAACCCGTGGAAGACTGGGAGAAATTATGGAGCCAGGGGGGTCAAGAACACTGGGAGAACATGGCCTACTAAATCAACTAAGCAGGGCTCATAGGGGCTCACAGAGATTGAAGCAGCAATTATGGAGCCCAAATGGGTCTGTGCTAGGTCCTCTGCAACTATGCTACTGTTATTAGCACGTTGTTTTGTGGGCCCCTTAACAGTAGAAGTAGGGTTGTCTCTGGCTCTTTTGCCTGCTCTTGGAACCCTTTTTCTCCTGCTGAGTTGCCTTGCCAAGCTCTGATGTGAGGGTTTGTGCCTGTTCTTAGTGCAGCATGTTATTCTGCCTTTGCTTGTTATACCTGGGAGGTCTGCTCTTTTCTGAAGGGAAATAGAGGAGGAGTGGATCAGGGATATGAAGAGAGGTTGGGGATGGAACTAAGAAAAGTGAGAAAAGGGGAAACTTCCTTTAGGGTGTAGCATATGAGAGAAGAATAAAAACCTGATGTGCTTATTCTTATTTTTTATTTCTTTGTACATATAATGTTTAACTCATACTGTATAATGGTTTGTATTTATGTGTATGTGTATATATATATGTGTGAATTTCTATACATATAATATATGATTTTACATATATATGTAGATATAGGCACATTTTACACAATATATTAAGAATACAAATGAATATATATGTGAATACATACATAATATATCCTTTGATATGTATGTGTAGTACACATATTATGTATATGTTTATATGTGTATGTTTAAAGATCCATATTCCAAAATGTATATATACACATGTGTATGTATATAATAGGTTATATATAAATATATCTAATCTATTTATTTATTTAAATTATATATGGATATACTTTCTTTATAATTTTTTAAAATTCATTTTACATCCTGATCGCTGCCCCCCTCCTTGTCACCCCCTCCCACAGTTCCTCTTCTTATCTCCCAAACCCTTCACCTCTGAGAGGGTGGAGAGCCCCAGGGTATCCCCCACCCTGGCACATCAGGTCTCTGTAAGGCTCTGTAAGCACGGCCTCTCCCAATGAGACCTGACAAGGTAACCCAGCTAGAAGAACACACATAGGTAACAGCTTTCAGGTTAGCACCAGTTCTGGTTGTTTGGAACCCACATGAAGACCAATCTGCACATCTGCTACATAAGCTTGGGGTGCGGGGAACCAGGACCAGCCCTTGTCTGTTCTTTGATTGGTGGTTCAATCTCTGAAAGCCCCCAAGGGTTCAAGTTTGTTGACTCTTGGTCTTCCCGTAGAGTTCCTATCTCTTTCAGTGCCCTCTGCCCTTCTCCCAACTCTTTAATAAGATTACCTAAGCTCCACTCAGTTTGGCTGTAGGTCTCTCCATTCCTTTGAGTCAGCTGCTGAGTGGAGCCTCTCAGAGGTCAGCTATGCTAGACTCCTCTCTGCAAGGACAGCAGAGTATCATGAATGGTGTGAGGGATTGGTGCTTGCCCATGGGATTGTTTTTTAGTTGGGGGTATTATTGCTTGGCACTTCCCTCAGTCTCTGCTCCATCCCCTATCCCTGTTTTTTTGCAGACAGGATAAATTTTGCATGGAAGGTACTGTGGGTGGGTTGGTGTCCCAATCCTCCACTGGCTACACATATTATATGAATGTTTATATGTATATTTAAAGATCATACTTCTAAAATATATACATATATATGTATGTACATATATAAATGGTGTGTATAAATATGTTTAATATGGTATATTTATTTAAATTATATATTAATGTATTTTAAAATATATTTAACCATAATAGTTTATTATTAAATATATACATGAATGCACTCGTGCGTACACACACACACACACACAGAGTTCCATTATTACATTCTTTTTATAGTTAAGTGAGCCGAGGGAGAAAGAAGCAAAGTAACTCATTTAAGGCCTTAAAGGGAACAATGCCCTGAGCATGTGAGCTGAGGCAGAGCATGAAGCATGGTTTGCCACCTATGCTAAATCTCCAGCTTGGTTGGACTGTCTGCCTGTGCTACCATGAAATAGGGAGATCATTGAGGCCAGAACTCTGCTGTATTCACTGCTATATTCACTGTACCTAAGAGCGAGGGATAAACTCTGTTAAACATTTATCACACTGAACTGATGAGGTTAGAAAAAAAGATTATTAGCAAGAAAAAGGCATGCAGTTTAGAGGCTGAGGGCTTAGAAGGAGTGACAAGTCC
The DNA here is from genome assembly GCF_011064425.1 of Rattus rattus. Taxonomy (NCBI): domain Eukaryota; kingdom Metazoa; phylum Chordata; class Mammalia; order Rodentia; family Muridae; genus Rattus; species Rattus rattus. The sequence goes on along the minus strand of NC_046155.1, from coordinate 229,574,811 downwards.
TGCCAGAGAAGGCAGCATTTCAAGAAGCAAATTGAAGTCCAAGTGTTTGGTGAACTTTCACTGTTTGTCTTTCTGGGAAACTTCTGTGGTTCTGGCTGTGCTCCAGTGCTGAAGAGCCACACGCAGCAGCCGAGACCATTCCACTTCACCTAGCCCACTGAGAATGACCTTCTAACCCTCTTCAGCTGTGCGTCTCAGCCAAGCATTGCTCAAAAACCCCAGAGACGGGCAAATATTTTTCTCTTTGAATCGGAATCTTGAGGAAGACATCTGAGGCAGAAGGAAAACCCAAGTTTATCCAAGCTCATTTATGATTGGGACATCATCAAAAATGGAACCTACTTGAGGAAAGCCTTATGATTTCCTGATGAGGTGACACTGATTCACAATAAATAATTAATATTTATGACAGATTGTAGATGACAGAAACACAGTCATGCTGGCTACATTGGTTAATCAATTCAATTGGAGGCATTTAAATCATACTCATTTTGTTCCAAGTAAAAAGAAGTAGGTTATAAGCAGTATTGACTTTCGTTTGTGTTGCCATCTTACTTTTAATGAACTTATACTTTTTGTGAAGATGGCATATTACATTTTATACTTTGTTCTGTTTCAAACAAATAGAAGTAGAAAACATAAATATAATGTATGTTTATGTATGCATGGGTTCAATGGAATAAAAGAGGAAGAAATGTTCTCTGTTGGAGGATGAATAAAACAGACAGGAATGAGTAAGGGGGCTATGGGAAAAGTGTATTTTGGGGGCTGAAGTCCATCTAATAGGTTTGGCATTTTAGGCCTCCCATAGTGTGACTGTCATAAAGGTTACCTCATCCATGATGGAGAGCCAGGACCAGACACTGCTCAGAGGCAGTAGACAGTTCTAATGTATTTTCTCATTCGTGAAGAATGGATTCCTGTTGCATTCCTTATCTGCCTTCACGGACTTTACCAGCCTCCAACTTGAGAGACCTTAAAACACACAGATAATAAGCTTGAGGCCATAAATGGAACCAAGCAATAGCAAACTTGCAGACTGCATATATAACATTATTGGTGCATGAGAAAAGGGATCCAGGTTGGTTCAGAGAGAGTAGGAGTCCAATACTCAAGTAAGAGGATGGCAAGCATCAAATCATTAAGTATAGCAGAATTAATATGCATGAAGCCTTTAACTAATTAACTCAAGGCTTAGTCCTATTCTTATTTTTTAGCCTACTCTTAATGAGATAAAAATCAGGAACCAGACGTTCTAGATATGACTGCATTATAGGTAGAGTGAAATAGCTATAAAAGAACAGGTTAATTGCCCAAGAAGCAGTTATATCCTAAGGTACCTTGTGGTCTCCAAGCTGTAAAAGTGTTCTCCTGTTACCATTCACGTCCAGGGCCACAAAAGTAACTCTTGGATCAGAAGATGCTATGCTGGATTCAAGAAGACCCAGCACATCATAGAGGATGAAACAAATTATAAATGCTCAAAAGGGGGGCCCATATTCCTTTGTTCACTCAACATTTAGAAGGATATCAGGAGGATCAAGCAGGAGGCTAGGGAATTTTGGAACTCTGTCAGAAAAAGATAGGCTTGGAGCAACATCAAATAGCTATTAGACAATTAGAGATTCAGTTCAGTAAGGAAATAGCTACTTGCTTGATTGAGACTGAAACTCACCCTTCAAAGAGTTCTGATTCAAGGTTGGCGTGACAATAGATTTTTAAATGTTTTATTTTCTTCAGTGTAAATATCCACAAAGAATCCGCTGTTTTGTAAAGAATATCTCCAATGCAATAATCAAATCAACACATTTTATCTTTAAAGGAACAAAGAAACAGAGAACATACAGGAAGCAAAAAGAACTTTAACAGTTTTCTGAGAAGGGCTGGCAAGATGACTGCTAACTAGATAGCTCAGTAGGTAAAGGTGTTCACAGAGTCCTCAGATCTAGCAACCAGAATTCTATCACAAGACCCCACAGAAAGGTAGGAGGGAAGAACCAACACTTCAGTGTTGTCCTATGACCTCCACATGCATTCGGTGAAATATGAGTCGCCACACAAACACCAGAAACTTACAAAAAACAATAGCAACAGTAATAAGTTCTCAGAAAGATTAAAGCTAGTGCATTCAGGAAGAAGGACAAATTCTATTTCAAAGAGAACATTAAAAAAAAAAAAAATGTTTAAAACTCAACATATTTGGACAATAAAACTAAAGAAACTGAGACAAAAAGTTTAAAGAGCTAAAAGTAGGAATTTAAAAAAAAAACAGAGGATCTGTGCAGGAAAAGAGATAGCTAAATATTAAGAATTCTATCCTCCCCAGCCTTCAGCTAGCATGCAAGCTTCTTGACCCTGACTCTAATGGCCTGGTTTCAACAGGAAGTAGTTACAGAAGAGAATATATCATCCTTTGTCCCCCAACAGGTTGAAATGCTAGATCAAAATGAAACTCCCTGGCATAGCAGACACAATGGTAACCTCTACTGACATTGGCATATCAGGAAAGTGGGCCCAGATCTATCAACAGGTATATTAATTTACTAAAATAGTTCAACAATAAGATAGAACAGTCCTGCTTTATGCAGAACAAGGAGGTATTGTGTGGCCTTAAGAGAAAGTTGTTGTTTCTATATAAACCACTCAGGAATCATCAAAGACAATCTGACTGTACTAAAGAAACACTGCAAAAAGGGGACCTGAGAGGAAACAAAGGAACTAGTGCCCATTCTCATTTCCAGACTCCTCATACATAATAACTCTGATGTCACCAATCACAAGGCCTTTGGCATTTCTGCTTCTGCTAATTACTGTTGTATCTTGCATCACTGATGCCTTAACTAAATAATAATTCTTGCCTGGATACCATTAAGCTGATGGTTATTAGATCCCAATATAAACAGGTACCCATCACAAAGTCAAGGATCTGACTCAGAATACAACTCGGGGTGGGGGTGGGGTAAGTGAGAAACCAAAACAGGAACAAGAAGAATATACCTTGCCAGTTAATGGGAAACCAAAACACAGAAAACATACATTTCAGGTTAAGAACTCTGTTTGCAGTAAAGAAGAAATTCCTGCTCGTTCTGTTTGTTTGACCTATCTGCACCAGATGTGCTTGATCACATGTGGGCAGGAAGTACGTGGGCAGGAACTATGTACCCTTGCCCCTGATTGGATGTAAGTGGAACATATGTAGGCAGAAAATATGTGAGGATATACATTTGTCCCTGATTAGACTTGACTGAAAATGCAGTGGCCTTGTGGGAGTAACCATTTCCTGGGAATCTGGGTATGGACCTGGCCAGAGTCCTTCCACCTGGACAGTATTTAATTAACACTTCCTTCAAATTTGAATAAAAATAAGAATTCTACCAATATAAGATAAATAAAACACAGCAAAACAAAAAATGAAATTTAGGGGGGAAGGAGGGTGTGAGGTGTGTGGGTCAGTGGTAGAGTACTTGTCTAGTATGTGTGAGGCCCTAGGTTCCATCCCCAGTACTGGAAGAGAAGAAGGGAGAAGTTCTGACATTGACAATATACATAGTCTCATGCTTCTGGGTTCTGGAGACCTGGCCCCTCTCATTCACTCTCATAACCGGCAGCCTGCTAGAAACTCTTTATTCATAACCAGACTTGGGATGAGCTCAGAGAGGTCCAATGACTGCCCAAAGCCTACAGTGGTACTCCTGTTTTAGCAGCCACACCCTACACAGAACTTCCTTCCTCATCACCTCAAAGATACACTGGGGTAAATCTTGTTATAATTCTCACTTGGTAGAGGACAGAGAGGCTCAGAGAAGAGAATAAATGGGCCCAATATTGCCAGCCACCACATAGGGAGCTGACAATAACCCAGGTTTGCCACTGCAGCAAGTGCCCTTCACAAGTATTGTTTTTAAGTTCCCAGAATTGAGAGTCTATGGACTAAAAGGCCCCATTGGGGACACATTTGACTTTGACAAATGAACCCAGACTGTCACCAAGGCATATCAGTGCAACGCTTTAGAACACAGAAAGAGGCAAAGGAAAACCATGTAGGTACACATTCATCAGAGCTATATGAACATAACATGACACTTGGTTCTAGGAAATCATGCAGAGAACTGATTAGAAGTTCATACTTAGGCAAACCAAATGAGAAGGAACAAAGTGTTTCCAAACTGACACCTTTACGAGTTACTATCCAGTAAATTCTCATTCTGAGAGATGTATAGCATTTTTTTTCTCAAACAAGGCAATAAATCTGAAAGACAGAGCAGAAGAGCTCTTGGTAGATGCAGAGGTGGCTGATGATGGTGGCAAATGTGTATTCTAACAGCTGCTCTCCCATGCCCACAGAGAAAATGGTCCAGACACCTCCCACTATGCTCTACTTCATCAAATGTCATCATCTTCCAAAGGTATTAAGTCAGGTACTAAGTCTTTAACTCATGGGCCCTTAGAGAAGCATATAATATTCAAACTACAACACAGAAAAATGTGTTCCTTATTTAAACAAAAGCTGAGGCCTAACTATTTTGAAAGTGTCAGAAAATTAGCCTGATTTCGGAACAAGAAGTAAAGAGATAATGTGGAAAAACTAAAAAACCCAAACTATAGTAGTGTATTCATGTTGCCTAAAAATACAGAAGTACCTTCCAAAAATAAAACAGAGCCAGGAGCAATCAATGGCTCTTGTAAAAAGTAGAATCCGTTTTCTGCAGGACAAGAACCATGATAGGATGTTCAACCCAAAGTGGTTAGCCCTAAGCACATGTATTCATGAGGAACACTAAATGGTCTAAGAAAGATGTGATTTATTTAAATTTTAATAATATACACTACATATTAGGTTCAGACTCAATCAATAGACACAGATAGTAAGAAAATAACAAATATAACACTCTATATTTTTCTAATTAGAAGATTTTGCAGGTAGATTGACCCTCTACAGTTGATCTAATAGTTAATAGTCAAGGCACTAGGATCCATCTAGATTTCTTTCTGCCCTTCCAGAAAATATGGTTTATCCTAGGCCCCAAGATACTATCTTTATAACACCAAATATCATATCCAAGATTTGTTAGCAGACAGAAAGGGGCAAAGAATTTTTAATTTTTTCTTTCTAAAACTATTTATTATTTATTGATTCTTTTTGTGCATGCATGAGTTTCCTTGTGCTACAAGTGCACAGGTGCCCATTGAGTTAAGAATACACTGCCCAGATCCTATAGAACTGGAAAGACAAGTAGCTGTGAGACACCTGATACAGCTTCCGAACTTGGCTCCTCCCAAGAGCAGTATGCAGTCGGGACCACTGAGCCATGTCTCTAGTTCTTTGTTCCTATTTTTAAGATTTTCTTTCTTAGTAATTAGACATAGTACTACTGCTACTTAATTTTAATGCCAAATTATTATGCTGAGAGCATACCTATTACATGGACACCTAGGCCTATCTATTCATGTCCATAAAAATCCAACTCCGGATCTTCAGACATAGGTATAGTTCTCTTCCATCCTCAAAGAAGCTTCACATAGAAGCAGAAACCATTACAGAAAACCAAAACTGGTCATAGTGAGATCACCTGATCATGGATACCTAGCCCCAGTTGATACATGTATAACACAACCTAAGCTCAGGGAACATTTGGGAAGACAGAGCAGAAAGATTGTAAGAACCAGAAGATCAAACAGACAATCTCCTAAAACTTACAGGAAACAAGATGGCTGCATAAACAAGAGCGGAACAATGGCATCGCCCAGGAACTAGATAAAGTGGAAAGGGGAGGTCTCAACAGGCCCCACATCAAGACAAAAAATGAAGCAGGCTGAGAAGAGAGGCAGAATTAGTCTTCTCTGGAAAGGAGTCCTTTAATTGGGTATCCAAAAATCCAAGTGATCAGCCCGTGAATTATATACATACAAGCAATACTGTATTTTGACTAAAATTAAAACCATCAGATTTTCAGCACTAAGAGACCTGGACTACAGTCAGCAGTTATGTGATATGGACCCCCAGTGTACAATAACATCCTTATGGTACTTAGCAATTATCATTGGTGACAGGGGAAGGAAACAAGATAAATAGAAGACAGAAAAGAGGCCCAAGGATAATGGCTTATCTGTTCTTCAAGAAACACAATTTGAAATAAAAGAACCAGACATTTGTTTAGCCATGTTGCATCTGATAAATAGGAAGAAAGGCACATGTATGTAGTTCACCATCTCCTTTATTTAAAAAAGAAAAAGATCTTGTATTGTTATCAATATGATTCTGAAGACTATTAGCCATTAAAAAAAAAAGGCTAAGAAACATTGTGTCCTGAGATCTTTCAGACTCTGACTTTGTAAACAGTGGTAGTCACATGTTGCTTAAGAATAGGCTGCATTCTGAAAAGGAGTTGTATGGCCATTTCATAATTGAACAGACGTCACAGAAGACACTTGAACAGATCTAAATGCTATAGTCCAGTTAATTTAATATATATTGTCAGCATAGTCAGTCCATAATGGACTGAAATGTTACACAGCTCGTGTTGTATGTTAAAAATGATAAGACTTGGCAAAGCTAGATGGGCCATCTCTAGGTACTTATTATAGCATTTGTTTTTGTTTTTGCTACATTTAAAATATTTCACATAATTAATAACTGGGTTAGTTTCCTTTTCCTTTTCTTTTTTCTTTTAATATTTTTATTCCACGTTACCAAGAGTAGTTCAGCCATATTATATGGACCAAACTGACCTTGAGCTTACAGTACTGCTCTTGCTTTAGCTTCCTGAGTTCCAGGATGGCCCTGAGTCCCTGGGGCCAGCATGCAGTTTGTTTTCAAAGTGTCAAGTCTTGCACATTTCTTTATTTAATTAATTAAAAAAAAGGTTATCTAAACCCATATATATTCACAAGCTACTTAAAAGAAATAGCTTCAATCCTCATTGTTTCCTATCTGACAATGCAGTTTTGAATCTTCACAATAAACTTGCAGAGCCACCAAAAAATAAGCTTCTTTTAAGTGAAAATGTCAATTTGCGTAAAAATCAATAATATAAATATTACCTCAAAATGATTTTTTTAAACCCCAAGAAACATTTTTTTTTATTCAGTAGTATTTCTTGAAATAGTAAGTTTTCTTGTTTTGTCCTCCAAGAGGTGCATGTGCAAAATAAAGCAAGATTACATTTCACTCCATGATTTCTTCTGCCTCCAATAGAATCATCACAGACCACTTCTGATACTGAAGGGACTCGCAGGTATGCTAACACTCAGACAGTCCTCCAAAGGAATGCAGTGATAGTACACAGGCAGCCTTCTCTCCAGCACACATCTGTCCCTTTCCACATCTGTCTTCAGAATCTAGGGAATAGATCACAGCCAGCCCTCAGTTCATGTTGTGGTTTGCCCTGGAGTTATCTGTATTTTGATGCTAATTCCACTGCCCCAAGGACAGCTGCCTAGTCACATAATCAGGACTCAGGTGACTTCACCAGAACCTTCTCCCCATTGAATTTGTAAAATACAGGTGAGGGGCAGGTACAGGATAGAAGGAGGCCTGTCATTGGAGGAGAAGGAAGGGTGGGTGGGAGAGAAATTTGCAGGAAGAAGAGATTGGAATACTGGAATGGAAAGGAGAGGAGAGAGAGAGAGAGAGAGAGAGGAGAGAGAGAGAGAGAGAGAGAGAGAAGAGAGAGTGGAAGGACAATGTGGCAGGTGATGTTAAGATTCCATGCTGTACCTTTACAGGTTGTTACAAATGTTCTTAAGGGATGGATGGTACTGGGCTTTGTATGTTTAGGTAGGCAATTATGGACCTACCAAGGTAAAAGACAACAATACATTTTTTAGTTTTTATATTTTTACAACAAGTTCAACTAAATCTCTTCTATCTGCGGATTCAAATATACCCTGACTTCTAGTTTGGAGCTTTTTTCTTTTTTAATTATGTTACTTTAGCTGCTTCCCTGACTGGAGTGGCCTATGGGTTCTCAGGGAATGCCTGCTGGAGTTGGGGACTGAGATATGGCAATGAGTGGGGTGAGAGAAGTTAGGAGGGGAAGATGGGGGCAAAAAAGGACAGGGAGGTGCAGCAGATGGTTTGCTACAGAACTGGGGATAAGACTTGGAGAGGAGATTCTGAGGAGCTGAAGGGAGGTAAAGACTGGCAGTTAGCCTGCTTCCCTAGCCACATTGTCAAAAGCTAGGCTTTTGCTCACTTAAGAAAAAAGTCTGTTACTAATAACTAACATTAGGCGGACTATGTAATGATGACTGATCAGAAAGATTTATCCTAAACAATTCATTATAACATATTTTTACCCACCGATTTACTGGTTGTCATTTGAGCCTGTAAATCCTGGAAGATTTCGTAAGTTTCTGATTACCTGTACAAAGGCTACTGCGTTCTCCTATTGAGTCACACAGCAATTAAATGAAGAAAACTCAAAATGCTCTCTTCATAGGCACAGGAGGCCATAGGAACATTCTTTGACTTCCTCGTTGGCAAGGATTTGTTTATTGAGTAACCATCCTGAGTCCACCAGCTCCACAGATCTCTGCTTAGTCAACATTTGTACCATGACTGTTCTTACACTCGCTACCACTAGATTTAGATGAAACAAGGCACTGCTTGTCTAAGGTTTCTATGGTAGTCCATGTTTGCTTGTTTTTAAAAGAGGTTATTATTATTATTATTAAGTGTGTGTGTGTGTGTGTGTGTGTGTGTGTGTGTTATGAGGTATGTAAATTTGTCTGTAAGTGACTACAGAGGCCAGAAGCATTTTTATTTCTCTAGAGTTCAACTTCTGGGAAACAGTGAACCACCTGCTGTGGATGCTGGGAACTGAACTCCGATCCTCTGCAAGAGCACTGTGCACTCTTAGCAGCTCAGCCACCTCTCAGGCCCCAACTCCATTACACTTGAAAATTTCTATGAAATATCTCTCCATGGTTGTTTATTTGTTCTTGTTTCTCTGCCTCATGAGTGTAATCTCCCAGAAGGAAGGTGCATGGCTTTAGTTAGGTAATTTTGCAAACATATAGCTCAGCACATCATATCAAGTAAGAGCTTAAAACTGTATCTTAAGAAATGATAAATGAAAGTCGGTATTTGTCCCATGGCATTGTGCTAAACACTGACATTGCTATCTGGCCAGGTAGAGTGAGGATCATTATGTTCCAAAGGCTTCCTTTACTATACCGGTTCTTGTTAATGTCTCTGTTGCTGTGAGAAACTCTAACCAAAAGCAACTTGGGAGAGGAAATGGTTTCTTTGTCTTACAGGTTCTAGTCCGTCATCTCTGGAACCCACGCTGTGTCTATGTAAATGCCAGGGGTTGGGGGAGGGGGTGCAGTCGCAAAGGAGGATCTAATTGAAGACTGCCTGAGAGACCAAGGATTGCTGCAGACCAGCCAATCAGGAACTGCTGTTTAGAAGCCATGCTTTCTTGGGACCAATGGGGTGCAAGTGGAGGGTGTTAAAGGAACTCACAACACTGTTCAGAGAGCTTGCTGCAGCTTTTCTCGCCTGCTTCCAGAGTCTGTGTCAATGACTCTATTCCAACTCATCTCCAAACCCCTAGGGCAGGTAGGCTTATGCAGTGAGCAGTCCAGGGCACAGGCAACAGAACAGGAACCCGGAAGCAGGAACTGCAGGTTACTGTCTTCTTCCTAGGTCCAGGTTTATCTACCTTTCTTACACACCTCAGTCTGACCAACCTGCTCAGGGGTGCCACCACCCTCATGAGGTGAGCTGCCTTTCTGCCCCCACCACCATTTCTTTGTGCTTTGCTTAAAAAAAAAAAAAGAGAGAGAGAGAGAATAGACTCTATTAGATAATACAAGCCAACCACAGTTTCCTCTCCCTCCACTCCTCCCAGATGCTCCCCCACACCTCTCCTTTCCCCCAGAACCCACCTCTTCATCCCTTCAGAAAATAGCAGGCCTCCAAGAGAGAACAACCAAATATGACAAAAGAGCACATACAGTAAAACAAGGCAAAAGGCCTCACACCGAGTCTCACAAGACAGTCCAACAGGGAGAAAAGAATCTTAAGAGCAGTTAGAGTAGGCAGACAAGTCAAAGACATACACACTCCCACAATTAGGAATCCTACAAAAACACCAAGCTAATAGGCACAACATATGCAAGACAGCCTGGTACAGACCCCTGCAGGCCCTGTCCATGCCACTTGAGTCTCTGTGAGCCCCTATGTACTCTGCTTAGTTTATTTACTGGGTCATATTGTCCTGCTATCTTCTCTACCCTCTGAATCCTATAATCTTTCCACCCTCTTCCATGGGATTCCCTGAGCTGCTAGGGAAGAGAGCAGATAGAGTGCTGTAATTTAGACCCTCCATCAACATAACAATTGGCTATGGGTCTCTGTATGAGCTGGACTCACTTGCATCACCTAAAAATCAAGATGTCCTCACAAATACACTCACAGGCAAATCTGAAGAAGTGAATTCTTCTATTGAATTTCCCTCTTCCCATGTGTGTTAACTTGGCAATAAAACTAACCAGACTAACATCTAATTTACAAAATTATAAAATGCCGCAAAAGTAATCTGACAGAGTGTAACCCTTGTGTGTTTATTTGACAGTAAGTGCGTTTGGAATTTCCCTCCTCAGTGACATCAGAATTCAGAGGTTTCAATTCCTAGGAAATCTATTCCTACGACCAACAGAAATCACAAGACATAGCAGTCCACACTGGACAAAAGAGGTGTAGGAATGACTAATGTATTGCCAGAAATCTTACAAGACCAACAGAAGTGGCACCCAGAACAAAATTTCCTTCCAGTGTGCAGAAGCATCTTCCATTCTCTGCTTTTCCAATAAATTCACATTAGACACAACCATTAATGTTTGCAGAGCTCAGTTCTTGAAAATATATGAGATTTTCTGAAGATTTCAGATCACAGGCGGAAGCATCTTAGGATGCTTTAACCTTTTCCAGTCACCCTTCTCAAAATGAAACTATAAATAATCGGGAGTGTGTCTACATTGTATACATAACTTGATGTAATATATATATGTATATGTGTGTGTGTATATATATATATATATATATATTCAAAACCACATAGTTACAAGCATCCTTGAGGACTTAAAATGTCACAAGACAAGTGTTACTAAGTGTAGAAGATTGAATGATAACCCCCAAATTTCTTGACAACCCAGAACATCAGAATATTTGTAAATAGGGTCTTTTACATCTATGGAAAGAAGAAGCAAGATCATATATGAACATGAATTTGGGACAGAATCAGGTTGGTACAAGCTCAAAACCCTCCGAGCAAGCAGGAGCTAGGAGACGAAAGGAAGTACCCTCACATAAGCCCTTTTACAGAAAATATGGCCCAGATGATACCTTGAATTAGGACTTCTAGCTTCCACATCTGTGATATGCTAAACTTCTGTTCTGTCTTCTGTTTTAAAGACCCTATCTGTTGCATTTTGTTATGAAATTCCCAAAAGACTCATATACGGTTGAATTTAAAACACCAAAACTGATCATCATATCATTTGATGAAAATGTTAAAAATGTTAATTGAAAAACATGATAAACCACTTTAACACTAGGATGTATGAAAAAAGAATTAAAAAAAAAACCTATTAGTGAGATGGGAAATAGCTCAGTGAGTAAAGTGTTTGCCTTAAAAACAGAAGAACCATGTTTAATCTCTAGAACCCATGTTATAAAAAAAATAAACAAAGGTATATGCCAGTCGTAAGACCTTTCTGCCCCTACCATGCTCTCCTACCTATCCCAGGACCTTGACCAAGTAGGCACATACATAGCCACCTGAGATTGCATATCCTAGAAATGAGGAAGATATCTCACCAACATGGCTTCCTAAACAGCACCTGGAGAAATATAACATCAACTGACATGCTAATATGGAAAAGAGACTTCACAGGATCCCACACCTAGATAAACAATCGCAGGCAACTAAAGACTGATGAGAAAGGAGAACTAGTCTTTAGGAAGATCACCTAATTAGTGGTCACCAGCTCCAAGTGGTCAGTCCTGAAGTTATAAACATAAGTTACATTAAACAGAATGAGTAGGTTGTATTTACATATTTAGGAGTGTGTGTGTGTGTGTGTGTGTGTGTGTGTGTGTGTGTGTGTGTGTGTGTGTAACAATAAACAAAGAAAGAGAGTCTATGGTTTTGAAGGGGAACAAGAGAAATTACATGGAAGGGATTAGAAAGAAGAAATGGAAAGTGAATTGATGTAATTCAATTTCAATATTTTTTAAAAATCTGTGGACCATGAGGAAACACTATGATAATGTTGAGCTGACTCACATTGCTAATATTATTTTTGTCAGTGAGATACTAACTTAATTAAGAAATCAATGAAAGATAAAATGGATAAAATGTGGACAATGGTAGACAGAAGAGACGGGTGCTGGTATACATGGGTATGGAAGTAGCATCTGGAATTGGAAAATGGGCATAAAAAGGAGTGAAAATTTTATTGAGTTCGAACTTCATTCTTTTTTATATTAATGTTTCTCTCTAAGGAAAAGTAAAATTATGAAAAACCAACAAAGTACACAATTTGAAGGACTCTGGAAGTAACCAGACCTCCTTGTAAAGGTCCTTTAGGGTAAATGGCTCATTGCTTCATTTTATGAGAAAGAGAGGTGGATTCTGGGTGATTCTGGGCTTTGCTGTTCAGGGAGTTAGATAATGAAGTCATTGAACTATTTACACATATGCTTGAAGGTTACAGAATACTGGAATGATGCCCTGAAGACTTAAAGAGTAAGGAAAGTCATCTTAGCAATTACCATCTGGCAAAGCCAACACTTCCTCTGTTATTTAAACAACACGTTGGGAAACAAAAAGAGTCATGAGCTTGAAAAGAAAGGAGAATCAATCAAAACCCCCAGGGGCAGCGAAGGAAGCAGCACTAGGGGGCAGAACCATAAATTTTTGTTGTGCTTCCGGAGTAGACGCCTTCCTCACCATCCTTGCTGGGTTTCTTTCCACACTTTTCTTGTCTTTCGGTCTCTTTTGGTGCCACCACCTCTCCCCCTTTCTCTCTCAACATTGACATGCATCAGAGCATGGCCTCTCTGGACAGTTGAATTTAATCTCGTGACTCTAAGTATCATCCATAAGCTACTGCTTCCCAAATCAGCTTCGGACCTGACTTCTTCCCTAATCTTCAGACTCATAATGAATCTATTTGATGTCTCCATTTAGTATTTAAAAAACATCTCCAGCTTAAGGTTTGAATTTTCCATTAATATTCTACTCTTCTGGCTTTGTTTTAAAAAAATTTAACCACATTTCTTAAAAGTAAAATCCCCAAAATAGAGAAGGATCACAAATTGGAAAAGCTATGCCACTTCTGAGTTAATCCAAGGCATTTCTTATCATGGTCTGTGTTACATACATACACAATGCCTACTGCCTGTGTCTCCACATAACAAGATTCAGGAGCACAGGTGACTTATTGTGTTATTGATGTGCCATCATTGTCTAGGGCATTGCCTGGAATGTTTTAGACATTAGGAACATTGGATTAATAAATAAATTATATATAGAACTATAAATATATGCATAAATATGTATGCATGCAATATATTCATATGTATTTCTGATGGACATGATTCAAATGATAATATAGAATTATGTATAGTACCATCATATGCTCATTATGTTGATGTCAAGTTCCTACAGATGTGAGACAGTGGAGTAGTTAAGAGGAGAGGCGAGAAGCACAGTGAAATGTGTTAGCACTTGGGTCTATACAGCATACAGTAGAGCCTCATTGTTTGTAGATTCTGTATTCCTGCATTTGCCTCATGCCAAAATGTATTTCTTGTCTCAAAACTAGTATTTGTAAAGTTTTTGAAGCCATTAGGCCAGCATTTGAGTCAACATCCCTCTCGTTATCAGCCAATGTATAACATATCAATATTTTACCCTCCTGTTATACTGCTTATTCTGTGAGTACAAGCCTTTCCTACAGTGCATTCAGTGACACATGGTGCACACTTTGGTGCTTTGGACTGGATATTTTGATTCATGGAATGACCCTCAAAGAGCAGTGCTTAAGTTCTATTTTGGTTTTGCCAGCAAAAGAAAGTATCATTAAAAAAAAAAATGTTTGTCAGAGAAGTTTCATTGAGGTAGGAATTGCAGTGCTCAATGAATTATAGGTCTCAGGGTCAATGAGTCAGCAACATTTATTAAATAAGGTATCTTTAAACAAACACACCCATTACTTAATATAGATTGTCATGTGGGTGAAAAAAGTTGGCCCCCAAGAAGCTTATAGATTGTAGCTTAC